>NC_092171.1:42792364-42897364 GCF_045791955.1 Oncorhynchus clarkii lewisi | reverse complement strand
AATAATACACACAGGCACAAACAACCTGAGAGCACAGCAGGAAAGGGTGGCCACAGCACAGAAGGGAGTGATTGAAAAATCTTCTTCTACTTTCCCCAATGCACAAGTGGTTATCTCCACCCTGCTACAATACAGCGGGTAAACGCAAGTATTTCCCGTGACTGTGCCTCAAAACCAAATGCTTTCCTGGCCCACCACTGGACTTGAACAGTCTTTAAGACCAGGTCCATCTCTACAAGGCAGCAGTGCCCAACTTTGTCAAAGGACATCACCCTCAACCGCAGGCCCAAAACCTCACACAGCTCAACAGGCACCCCGTGCCCACACCCCATATAGGCCCCCTCAGATCAGACCTATGCCCCTCCTGCCCATCCCATGCCCCCCCCCCCCCACTCCCACAAGCAGGCCCCACCCCCACTCGTACACTAGCCCAAGCCAATGGCATGTACCAGATGCTCAGCAGGCTCTGCTCACACGGGCTCAGAGACAGGACAGGTAGAGTAGTCTAGCAGGCTGGCTCAGAGACAGGACAGGTAGAGTCGTCTGGCAGGCAGAGTCGTCTGGCAGGCGGGCTCAGAGACAGGACAGGTAGAGTAGTCTGGCAGGCGGGCTCAGAGACAGGACAGGTAGAGTAGTCTGGCAGGCGGGCTCAGAGACAGGACAGGCAAGGGTCAAAACCAGAGGGGGCGAGAAAAAGAGAGACAAAAAACGCTGGTTGACTTGACAAACAAGACGAACTGGCAATGGACAGAAAACACAGGTGTAAATACACAGGGGATAATGGGGAAGAAGGGGGGGTGGAGACAATCACAAGGACAGGTGCAACAGATCAGGGACAAATAGTGAAGATGTACACTTGGCAGTAGAAAACCTAAACAGTATATTTGACCTCTCAGCTTCCCTATCGAATAAAACAGATAAATAAAAAAGTTTAAGCAGAAAGCCTAATAAAATGAACAACGATGACAAATGGTTTGATGAAGAATGCTTAAACCTAAAAAAAGAAATCAAAAAAAAAATATAGAGACCCAGAAAACCTGAGATTTCGCTATTGTGAATCACTAAAACATTACAGAAATACTGTAACGACTTCCGCCGAAGTTGGTTCCTCTCCTTGTTCGGGCGGCGTTCGGCGGTCGGAGTCACAGGTTTTCTAGCCATCATCGATCCATTTTTTAATTTTCCATTTGTTTTGTCTTGTCTTCTCATTACATGTTGTGTATTTAACCCTCTGTTCCCCCCCATGTCCTTGTCCGGAATTGTTTAGTGTAAGTGCTTGTGCACGTTATTCTGGTGTGCGTCGGGTTTTGTACCCATTGTATTGATTGTTCTGTTTACGGTGATTTTTTTATTATTATTTTTTTAAACTGCGCCGTTGTAACACAGCTTTTGCTCTCCTGCGCCTGACTTCTCTGCCGCCAGTACGCACCCCTTACAAACACACTATGGAAAAAGAAGGAACAGCACGTCAGAAATCAGCTTGGAAAACATTCAACTTGGAAAACACTAAACAAACAACAACAAGAAGAATTATCTATCCAAAATGGAGATGTATGGGTAAACCACTTCTCCAATCTTTTTGGCTCTATAACAAAGAACAAACAGCAAAAACATACATGATCAAATACAAATCTTAGAATCAACTATTAAAGGCTACCAGAACCCACTGGATTCTCCAATTACATTGAATGAACTACTGGACAAAATACAAACCCTCCAACCCAAAAAGGCCTGTGGTGTTGATGTTATCCTCAATGAAATTATAAAATATACAGACCCCAAATTCAAATTGGCTGTACTTAACCTTTCTAGGACACACTTAACCTTTCAACCCCCCCCCCCCCCCCCCACCCAGAAATGCCTCCAAAATATACTCATATACTCACTCAATACTCATCATAAACTTTGACGAAAGATACATGTTTTACATATAATTAAAGATACACTGGCTCTTAATGCAACAGCTGTGTCAGATTTATTTTAAACTTTAGTAAAAAGCAATAATCTGAGACGGCGGTCAAATATAAATAACATTTCTCCGCCATGTTGGAGTCAACAGAAATACGAAATTACATCATAAATAATCCCCTACCTTTGATTATCTTCATCAGAATGCAATGACAGGAATCCTATTTCCACAATAAATCGTTATTTTTGTTCGATAATGTCAATTACTTATGTCAAATTAGCAACTTTAGCTAGCATGTGTAGTACACGTGTCCAAACACTGGCGCAAGTGAAGGCAAACGTCAGACGAAAACTTCAAAAAAGTTATATTACAAGTCGAATAAACTGGTCAAACTTAGTAGAGAATCAATCTTCAGGATGTTGTTATCATATATATCCAATAACGTTCCAACCGGAGCATTTCTTCATGTCTGTATAAGTAATGGCACACATTGCCATTCCATGACTAGCGCGTGTGACCAGGAACTGGCAATCTGCCAGACCAGTGACTCAAACAGCTCCCATCCGGCCCCACATCACACTAGAGGCTTCATTGCACGTTCTACTGACTGTTGCCATCTAGTGGAAGGCGTATGAATTGCAAACAGATCCATAAATTACAGGGAATTGAATAGGCGATGACTTTCGCATCGACCCTTTTCAGAATTCTCACTTCCTGTTTGGAAGTTTGCCTGCCGTATGACTTCTGTTTTACTCACATACATAGTTCAAACAGTTTTAGAAACGTCAGAGTCCTTTCTATCCAATAGTAATAATAATATGCATATATTATCATCTGGGACAGAGTAGGAGGCCGTTTAATTTGGCCACCAATTCATCCAAAAGTGAAAATGCTGCCCCCTATCCCTAAAAAGTTCAACTTAGCATTGATGTCTTCCCCAATATTTGAAACCAAGGACTTATCACCCATATCCATATGGGTTGAGACAAATTTGACCGTGATAACTACCATGGGATTATGCGTCAACAGCGACCTTGGGAAAAAAACCTCTGCATTATCATTAATAGCAAACTTGTACATTTCCTCAGTGAAAACAATTTACTGAGCAAATGTCAAATTGGCTTTTTTCCAAATTCCCGTACGACAGACCACGTATTCACCCTGCACCCCCTAATTGACAAACAAACAAACCAAAACAAAGGCAAAGTCTTCTCATGCTTTGTTGATTTCAACAAAGTTTTTTATGTTTACATGGCTGTGGGGTGAGACACAGGGCCGTGGGGTGAGACAGGGATGCAGCTTAAGCTCCATCCTCTTCAACATATATATCAACAAATTGGCGAGGGCACTAGAGCAGTCTGCAGCACCTGGCCTCAGCCTTCTAGAATCTGAAGTCAAATGTCTACTGTTTGCTGATGATCTGGTGCTTCTGTCACCAACCAAGGAGGGCCTACAGCAGCACCTAGATATTCTGCACAGATTCTGCCAGACCTGGGCCCTGACAGTAAATCTCAGTAAAACAAAAATAATGGTGTTCCAAAAAAAGGTCCAGTTACCAAGACCACAAATACAAATTCCATCTAGACACCATTGCCCTAGAGCACACAAAAAAACTATACATACCACAGCCTAAACATCAGCACCACAGGTAACTTCCACAAAGCTGTGAACAATCTGAGAGACAAGGCAAGAAGAGCCTTCTACGCCATCAAAAGGAACATAAAATTCGACATACCAATTAGGATCTGGTTAAAAAAATACTTGAATCAGTTATCGAACCCATTGCCCTTTATGGTTGTGAGGTCTGTGGTTCGCTCACCAACCAAGAATTCACAAACTGGGACAAACACCAAATTGAGACTCTGCTGACTCCGATACCCGCTAATTATCAAACTCTAGAAAAGAGACGTTCAATTCTACAACCACCTAAAAGGAAGTGATTCCCAAACCTTCCATGACAAAACCATCACCTACAGAGAGATTAACCTGGAGAAGAGGCCCCTAAGCAAGCTGGTCCTAGGGCTCTGTTCACAAACACAAACACACCCCACAGAGCCCCAGGACAGCAACACAATTAGACCCAACCAAATTATGAGAAAACTAAAATATGATTACTTGATACATTGGAAAGAATCAACAAAAGAACAGAGCAAACAAATGCTTTTTGGCCATAAACAGAGAGTAAACATTGGCAGAATACCTGACTACTGTGACTGACCCAAACTTAAGGAAAGCTTTGACTATGTACAGACTCAGTGAACATAGCCTTGCTATTGAGAAAGGCCGCCGTAGGCAGACCTGGCTCTCAAGAGAAAACAGGCTATGTGCTCGCCGCCCACAAAATGAGGTGGAAACTGAGCTGCACTTCCTAACCTCCTGCCCAACGTATGGCCATATTAGAGACACATATTTCCCTCAGATTACACAGACCCACAAAGAGTTAGAAATCAAACCCAATTTTGATAAACTCCCATATATATTCGGTGAAATACCACAGTGTGTCACGCTTTGACCTTAGATATCTCTGTTATACTTATATTTTGGTTAGGTCAGGGTGTGACGAGGGTGGGTATGTTAGTTTTTGTATTGTCTAGGGGGTTTTGTATGTCTAGGGGTTTTGGTAGGTCTAGGTTTTTTGGTAGTTCTAGGTATATGTAAGTCTATGGTGACCTGAATTGGTTCCCAATCAGAAGCAGCTGTTTATCATTGTCTCTGATTGGGGATCCTATTTAGGTAGCCATTTTCCCTTTTGGTTTGGTGGGTTCTTATTCTATGTTTAGTTGCCTGTCTGCACTATTCGGCTTAGCGTCACGGTTTAAAAAAATAAATAATAATTAAAAAAATTTAAAAAATAAATAATAATAATTACTAATTACTGTTTGTTCAGTGTTTCATTTGTTTAATAAAGAATGGTGGTCTCCTCCTTACAACGATCGTGACACAATGTGCCATCACAGCAGCAATATTCGTGACCTGTTGACACAAGAAAAGGGCAATTAGTGACACCATTGTAAATACAACCCATATTTATATTTATTTAATTTTCCCTGTAGTACTTTAACAATTGTACATTGTTACAACACTGTATATATAATACGACATTTGAAATGTATTTTATTATTTTGTAACTTTTGTGAGTGTAATGTTTACTGTTAATTTTATTATTGTTTTTTTCACTTTTGTTTATTATCTATTTCACTTGCTTTGGCAATGTTAACATATGTTTCCCATGCAAACAAAGCCCCTTAAATTGAATTAAGAGAGAAGGAGAGAGCGAGAGAGAGAGGTGGGGAGAGAGAGAGGAGACGCAGAGAGAGAGAGCGGTAAGAAGAAGATCGGGAGAGGTTATTGGGAGAGAGGTGAGAAGAATATATAGAGAGACAGAGGTTAGAGAGAGAGAGAGAGAGGGAGAGGAGAGAAAGATACAGAGACACAGAGAGAGAAAGAGAGAGGTGGGAGAGGTTAGAGGGAGAGAGACAGAGGTTGAGCAGAGCATATGTATCTGCCAATCTAAGTCACTGTGATGATGTACTTTCCCCTTGTCTGTGTCTGTGTGAAGCTTAACACAGATGATCTGCTCTTTTCTCTCTGTAGACTGTCACCATGATCCTCGCTGTCTGTTTGGTATCACTATGTCTCACAGGTAAGACTAAGACCATAGTAATATTTTAAGATACCAGACATTTCGTTGTCATGGAGAGCATCTGTGTTGGCTAGCAGTTATGTCTCGTTTGGATACATACAAACCTATTGACAATCAAATCACAGGTCAACTTAGATTAACAAACATTTGATAATATCATCTTCCTCCTCTTCCTCCTCTTCCTCCCCTCCCAGGGTTGGGTCTAGGTACCAGAGTTGTCCAGACTCCTGCTGCCTTGGTAATGTAATGACCCCAGGATACTCCGCTGATCTCCACTGTTCTCACACTATAAAAGACTATGATGGTACTCTGGTACAGACAGACTCATTCTCAGGACAGACAGCTACAACTGCTGGGGTACCTTTACACAGACAACAAAAACCCAGAATCTCGTTTCAAGGACAAAATTAAATTGAGAGGAAATGCAGAACAGTATTGTGATTTAAGTGTTTCCAACCTGACTACCACTAAACCTCCTCATTACTAAACATCCTCATTACTAAACATCCTCAATACTAAACATCCTCAATACTAAACATCCTCAATACTAAACATCCTCAATACTAAACATCCTCAATACTAAACCTCCTCAATACTAAACATCCTCACTACTAAACATCCTCAACACTAAACATCCTCAACACTAAACATCCTCACTACTAAACATCCTCAATACTAAACATCCTCACTACTAAAACATCCTCAATACTAAACATCCTCAATACTAAACATCCTCAATACTAAACATCCTCACTACTAAACATCCTCAACACTAAACATCCTCAACACTAAACATCCTCACTACTAAACATCCTCAATACTAAACATCCTCAATACTAAACATCCTCAATACTAAACATCCTCAATACTAAACATCCTCAATACTAAACATCCTCACTACTAAACATCCTCAATACTAAACATCCTCAATACTAAACATCCTCAATACTAAACATCCTCACTACTAAACATCCTCAATACTAAACATCCTCAATACTAAACATCCTCAATACTAAACATCCTCAATACTAAACATCCTCAATACTAAACATCCTCAATACTAAACATCCTCAATACTAAACATCCTCAATACTAAACATCCTCACTACTAAACATCCTCAATACTAAACATCCTCAATACTAAACATCCTCAATACTAAACATCCTCGTTACTAAACATCCTCAATACTAAACATCCTCAACACTAAACCTCCTCAATACTAAACATCCTCAATACTAAACATCCTCACTACTAAACATCCTCAATACTAAACATCCTCAATACTAAACATCCTCAATACTAAACATCCTCACTACTAAACATCCTCAATACTAAACATCCTCAATACTAAACATCCTCAATACTAAACATCCTCAATACTAAACATCCTCAATACTAAACATCCTCACTACTAAACATCCTCAATACTAAACATCCTCAATACTAAACATCCTCAATACTAAACATCCTCACTACTAAACATCCTCAATACTAAACATCCTCAATACTAAACATCCTCAATACTAAACATCCTCAATACTAAACATCTTCAATACTAAACATCCTCAATACTAAACATCCTCAATACTAAACATCCTCACTACTAAACATCCTCAATACTAAACATCCTCAATACTAAACATCCTCAACACTAAACATCCTCATTACTAAACATCCTCAATACTAAACATCCTCAATACTAAATATCCACCATACTAAACATCCTCAATACTAAACATCCTCAATACTAAACATCCTCAATACTAAACATCCTCAATACTAAACATCCTCATTACTAAACATCCTCAATACTAAATATCCACCATACTAAACATCCTCAATACTAAATATCCACCATACTAAACATCCTCAATACTAAACATCCTCACTACTAAACATCCTCAATACTAAACATCCTCAATACTAAACATCCTCAACACTAAACATCCTCATTACTAAACATCCTCAATACTAAACATCCTCAATACTAAATATCCACCATACTAAACATCCTCAATACTAAACATCCTCAATACTAAACATCCTCAATACTAAACATCCTCAATACTAAACATCCTCATTACTAAACATCCTCAATACTAAATATCCACCATACTAAACATCCTCAATACTAAATATCCACCATACTAAACATCCTCAATACTAAACATCCTCAATACTAAACATCCTCAATACTAAACATCCTCATTACTAAACATCCTCAATACTAAACATCCTCAATACTAAACATCTTCAATACTAAACATCCTCAATACTAAACATCCTCAATACTAAACATCCTCACTACTAAACATCCTCAATACTAAACATCCTCAATACTAAACATCCTCAACACTAAACATCCTCATTACTAAACATCCTCAATACTAAACATCCTCAATACTAAATATCCACCATACTAAACATCCTCAATACTAAACATCCTCAATACTAAACATCCTCAATACTAAACATCCTCAATACTAAACATCCTCATTACTAAACATCCTCAATACTAAATATCCACCATACTAAACATCCTCAATACTAAATATCCACCATACTAAACATCCTCAATACTAAATATCCACCATACTAAACATCCTCAATACTAAACATCCTCAATACTAAACATCCTCAATGCTAAACATCCTCAAAACTAAATATCCTCAACACTAAACATCCTCAACACTAAACATCCTCAATACTAAACATTCCAGCTGATCCAGCAGAGGGCAGCACCACTTTCCATCAATTTGAAAAGCAGACCCTCATGCCAAATTGAGTCAAACACTTTTTTGAAATCTACAAAGCATGAGAAGACAAGGTGAGGGTAAGGTTCAGTATATCAGGTGAAGGTAAGGTTCAGTATATCAGGTGAAGGTAAGGTTCATTATATCAGGTCAAGGTAAGGTTCAGTATATCAGGTCAAGGTAAGGTTCAGTATATCAGGTGAAGGTAAGGTTCAGTATATCAGGTGAAGATAAGGTTCAGTAGATCAGGTGAAGGTAAGGTTCAGTATATCAGGTGATGGTAAGGTTCAGTATATCAGGTTAAGGTAAGGTTCAGTATATCAGGTGAAGGTAAGGTTCAGTATATCAGGTGAAGATAAGGTTCAGTATATCAGGTGAAGGTAAGGTTCTGTATATCAGGTGAAGGTAAGGTTCAGTATATCAGGTGAAGGTAAGGTTCAGTATATCAGGTGATGGTAAGGTTCAGTATATCAGGTGAAGATAAGGTTCAGTATATCAGGTGAAGGTAAGGTTCAGTATATCAGGTGAAGGTAAGGTTCAGTATATCAGGTCAAGGTAAGGTTCAGTATATCAGGTGAAGCTACATGATTACACTACCAGTCAAAAGTTCTAGAACACCTAATCATTCAAGGGTTTTTCTTTATTTTTACATCAAAACGATAAAATAACACAATTGGATCATGTAGTAACCAAAAAAGTATTATTCAAAGTAGCCACCCTTTGCCTTGATGACAGCTTTGCACACTCTTGGCATTCTCTCAACCAGCTTCATGAGGTAGTCACCTGGAATGCATTTCAATTAACAAGTGTGCCTCCTTAAAATAATTTGTGGAATTTATTTTTTCCTTAATGCGTTTGAGCCAATCAGTTGTGTTGTGACAAGGTAGGGGGGATAAACAGAAGATATTTATTTATATTATATTTATTATCTATTTGGCAAAACGGTAAATAAGAATTTGTTCTTATCTGACATGCCTAGTTAAATAAAGGTTAAATTAAAAATTTAAACATTTAATATTATGGCAAGAAAAGCTGAAATGAGCAAAGAGAAATGACAGTCCATCATTACTTTAAGACGTGAAGGTCAGTTAATAGGGGAAATTTCAAGAACTTCAAAAGTTTCTTTAAGTGCAGACGCAAAAACCATTGAGCGCTATGATGGAACTGGCTGTCATGAGGATCGCCACAGGAAAGGAAGACCCAGAGTTACCTCTGCTACAGAAGATAACTTAATTAGAGTTACCAGCCTCAGAAATTGCAGCCCAAATAAATGCTTCACAGAGTTCAAGTAACAGACACATCTCAACATCAGCTGTTCAGAGGAGACTGCGTGAATCAGGCCTTCATGGTCGAATTTCTGTAAAGAAAACACTACTAAAGGACACCAATAAGAATACGAGACTTACTTGGGCCGAGAAACAGGAGCAATGGACATTAGACCGGTGGAAATTTGTCCTTTGGTCTGGAGTCCAAATTGGAGAATTATGGTTCCTACCGCTGTGTCTTTGTGAGATGCGGTGGAGGTGAACGGATGATATCCGCATGGTGTATTTCACCCCATAAAGCATGGGGGGAGGTGTTTTGGTGTGGGGGTGCTTTGCTGGTGACACGATCTGTGATTTATTTAGAATTCAAGGCACACTTAACCAGCATGGCTACCACAGTATTCTGCAGCGATACGCCATCCCATCTGGTTTGGGCTTGGTGGGACTATCATTTGTTTTCCAACAGGACAATGATCCAACACACCTCCAGGCTGTGGAAGGGCTATTTGACCAAGAAGGAGAGTGATGGAGTGCTGCATCAGATGACATGGCCTCCACAATCCCCCGACCTCAACCAAATTGAGATGGTTTGGGATGAGTCGGACCGCAGAGTGAAGGAAAAGCAGTCAACAAGTGCTCAGAATATGTGGGAAGTCAATCAAGACTGTTGGAACAGCATTCCAGGTGAAGCTGGTTCAGAGAATGCCAAGAGTGTGCAAAGCTGTCATCAAGGTTAATTAATCTCAAATATAAATAAATCTTGATTTGTTTAACACTTTTTTGGTCACTACATGATTCCATATGTGTTATTTCATAGTTTTGATGTCTTCACTATTATTATGCAATGTAGAAAATAGTCAAAATAAAGAAAAATCCTTGAATTAGTAGGTGTTCTAAAACTTTATGTATGTTTTTTTTTTTAAATACAAACTCATTAAAAATGCAAAGGTGAAATGTTCTGAGTCAAGAAGTATTCAAGCCCTTTGTTATGCCAAGCCTAAATAAGTTCAGTAAAGTAAGTAAAAATGTGCTGAACAAGTCACATAAGAAGTTGCATGGATTCACTCTGTGTGTAAAAATCATGTTTAACATGATGTTTGAATGATTACCTCATCTCTGTACTCTCTGTACTCCACACATACAATTATCAGTAAGGTCCCACGAAGACCAGGGAGGTTTTTCAATGCCTCGCAAAGAAGGGCATCTGATGGTAGATGGGTAAAAATAAATAAAACAGCAGACATTGAATATCGCTTTGGGCATGTTTACAATTACACTTTGAATGGTGTAACAATACACCCAGTCACTACAAAGATACAGGCGTCCTTCCTAACTCAGTTGCCAGAGAGGAAGGAAACCGCTCAGGGATTTCACCATGAGGCCAATGGTGACTTTAAAACAGTCCCACGAAGACCAGCCTTACAGAGTTTAATGGCTGTGATAGGAGAAAACTGAGGATGGATCCACAACATTGTAATTACTCCACAATACTAATCTAAATAACAGAGTGAAAAGAAGGAAGCCTGTACAGAAAAAAATATCCCAAAACATGCATCATGTTTGCAATAAGGCACTAAAGTAAAACAGCACAAAATTGGGCAAAGAAATGAATTAGTTATGTTTGGGCCAAATCCAACACAACACATCACTGAGTACCACTCCTCAAATTTTCAAGCATGGTGGTGGCTGCATCATGTTATGGGTATGCTTGTCATCGGCAAAGACTGGGGAGTTTTTTAGGATAAAAATAAATGGAATAGAGCTAAGCACAGGTAAAATCCTAGAGGAAAACCTGGTTCGGTTTGCTTTAGAAAAGACACTGGGAGACAAGTTCACCTTTCAGCAGGACAATAGCCTAAAACACAAGGCCAAATCTACACTGGAGTTGCTTACCAAGACGACATTGAATGTTCCTGAGTGGCCTAGTTACAGTTTTGACTTAAACATGCTTGAAAATCCATGATAAAACTTGAAAATGGCTGTCTAGCAATGATCAACAACCAACTTGACAGAGATTGACGAATAAAAAATAAATAAAAATTACAAATTTGTACAATCCAAGGGGGGCAAAGCTCTTAGAGACTTACCCAGAAATGCTCACAGCTGTAATCATTGTCAAAGGTGATTCTAACATGCATTGACTCAGGTGTGAATACTTATGTAAATTAGATATTTCTGTAAAAAATATCTGCATATAAACATTTCTAAAAACATGTTTTCATTTTGTCATTGTGGGGTATTGTGATGTCATCGTGGGGTATTGTGATGTCATCGTGGGGTGTTGTGATGCCATCATGGGGTATTGTGATGTCATCGTGGATTATTGTGATGTCATCGTGGGGTATTGTGATGCCATCATGGGGTATTGTGATGTCATCATGGGGTATTGTGATGTCACCGTGGGGTATTGTGATGTCATCGTGGGGTATTGTGATGCCATCATGGGGTATTGTGATGTCATCATGGGGTATTGTGTGTAGATGAGTGAGACAATATATTTAATCCATTTTGAATTCAGCCTGTAAACACAGCTAAATGTGGAATAAGTCAAGGGGTATGAATACTTTCTGAAGGATCTGTATTTGAGTAGAAGATTACGACAGGAGCCACATATTGCTTTTGAAAAGCCATCCCTCAGCATGACAGGTCCCCTTATCTATTCTAAACCCATCCCTCAGCATGACAGGTCCTGTTATCTCTAAATCCATCACTCAGCGTGACAGGTCCCCTTGTCTCTTCTAAATCCATCACTCAGCGTGACAGGTCCTGTTATCTCTAGACCCATCACTCAGCGTGACAGGTCCCCTTGTCTTTTCTAAATCCATCAGTCTGCGTGACAGGTCCCCTGATCTATTCTAAATCCATCACTCAGCGTGACAGGTCCCCTTGTCTCTTCTAAATCCATCACTCAGTGTGACAGGTCCCCTTGTCTCTTCTAAATCCATCACTCAGCGTGACAGGTCCCCTTGTCTCTTCTAAATCCATCACTCAGCGTGACAGGTCCCCTTGTCTCTTCTAAATCCATCACTCAGCGTGACAGGTCCCCTTGTCTCTTCTAAATCCATCACTCAGTGTGACAGGTCCCCTTGTCTCTTCTAAATCCATCACTCAGCGTGACAGGTCCCCTTGTCTCTTCTAAATCCATCACTCAGTGTGACAGGTCCCCTTGTCTCTTCTAAATCCATCACTCAGCGTGACAGGTCCCCTTGTCTCTTCTAAATCCATCACTCAGCGTGACAGGTCCCCTTGTCTCTTCTAAATCCATCACTCAGCGTGACAGGTCCCCTTGTCTCTTCTAAATCCATCACTCAGCGTGACAGGTCCCCTTGTCTCTTCTAAATCCATCACTCAGCGTGACAGGTCCCCTTGTCTCTTCTAAATCCATCACTCAGCGTGACAGGTCCCCTTGTCTCTTCTAAATCCATCACTCAGTGTGACAGGTCCCCTTGTCTCTTCTAAATCCATCACTCAGCGTGACAGGTCCCCTTGTCTCTTCTAAATCCATCACTCAGTGTGACAGGTCCCCTTATCTATTCTAAATTCATCACTCAGTGTGACAGGTCCCCTTGTCTCTTCTAAATCCATCACTCAGTGTGACAGGTCCCCTTGTCTCTTCTAAATCCATCACTCAGTGTGACAGGTCCCCTTGTCTCTTCTAAATCCATCACTCAGCGTGACAGGTCCCCTTGTCTCTTCTAAATCCATCACTCAGCGTGACAGGTCCCCTTGTCTCTTCTAAATCCATCACTCAGCGTGACAGGTCCCCTTGTCTCTTCTAAATCCGGGTTAAGTGTGCATTATGTCAAGAAGCAGTGCGACTTGGTTGGGTTGTGTTTCAGAGGACGCACGGCTCTCGACCTTCGCCTCTCCCGCGTTCATACGGGAGTTGCAGCGACAATTCTCATCTCCCCAGAACCCTTAACTGAGACAACATGATCACAGTTCTCATCTCTCCACCATCCTTCACTGAGAAAACATGATCATAGTTCTCATCTCTCCACCATCCTTCACTGAGACAATATGATCACAGTTCTCATCTCTCCACCATCCTTCACTGAAACAACATGATCACAGTTCTCATCTCTCCACCATCCTTCACTGAGACAACATGATCACAGTTCTCATCTCTCCACCATCCTTCACTGAGACAACATGATCACAGTTCTCATCTCTCCACCATCCTTCTCTGAGACAAAATGATCACAGTTCTCATCTCTCCACCATCCTTCACTGAGACAACATGATCACAGTTCTCATCTCTCCACCATCCTTCACTGAGACAACATGATCACAGTTCTCATCTCTCCACCATCCTTCACTGAGACAACATGATCACAGTTCTCATCTCTCCACCATCTTTCACTGAAACAACATGATCACAGTTCTCATCTCTCCACCATACTTCACTGAGACAACATGATCACAGTTCTCATCTCTCCACCATCCTTTACTGAGACAAAATGATCACAGTTCTCATCTCTCCACCATCCTTCACTGAAACAACATGATCACAGTTCTCATCTCTCCACCATCCTTCACTGAGACAAAATGATCACAGTTCTCATCTCTCCACCATCCTTCACTGAAACAACATGATCACAGTTCTCATCTCTCCACCATCCTTCACTGAGACAAAATGATCACAGTTCTCATCTCTCCACCACCCTTAACTGAGACAATATGATCACAGTTCTCATCTCTCCACCATCCTTCACTGAGACAATATGATCACAGTTCTCATCTCTCCACCACCCTTAACTGAGACAATATGATCACAGTTCTCATCTCTCCACCATCCTTCACTGAGACAAAATGATCACAGTTCTCATCTCTCCACCATCCTTCACTGAGACAAAATGATCACAGTTCTCATCTCTCCACCATCCTTCACTGAGACAAAATGATCACAGTTCTCATCTCTCCACCATCCTTCACTGAAACAACATGATCACAGTTCTCATCTCTCCACCATCCTTCACTGAGACAAAATGATCACAGTTCTCATCTCTCCACCATCCTTCACTGAAACAACATGATCACAGTTCTCATCTCTCCACCATCCTTCACTGAGACAAAATGATCACAGTTCTCATCTCTCCACCATCCTTCACTGAGACAAAATGATCACAGTTCTCATCTCTCCACCATCCTTCACTGAGACAAAATGATCACAGTTCTCATCTCTCCACCATCCTTCACTGAAACAACATGATCACAGTTCTCATCTCTCCACCATCCTTCACTGAGACAAAATGATCACAGTTCTCATCTCTCCACCATCCTTCACTGAAACAACATGATCACAGTTCTCATCTCTCCACCATCCTTCACTGAGACAAAATGATCACAGTTCTCATCTCTCCACCATCCTTCACTGAGACAAAATGATCACAGTTCTCATCTCTCCACCATCCTTCACTGAGACAAAATGATCACAGTTTTCATCTCCCTCGTAGTCTCCATCCTTTGACATACATGGATGGAAACACCATGTAAGAGTCACAATTTTTCGAGACCAAAAATTATTTAATTGAATCTCATTCATGACTGAAATGTCTATTATCTTGTCTTCTCTTCTCTCCCTCCTCTGATTCAGACAGTGGTGATTTAGACAGTGGTGATGAGACAGTGTTGAATCAGACAGTGGTGATTCAGAGAGTGGTGATGAGACAGTGTTGAATCAGAGAGTGGTGATTCAGAGAATGGTGATTCAGACAGTGGTGATTCAGAGAATGGTGATTCAGACAGTGGTGATTCAGACAGTGGTGATTCAGAGAGTGGTGATGAGACAGTGTTGAATCAGACAGTGTTGAATCAGACAGTGGTGATTCAGAGAGTGGTGATGAGACAGTGTTGAATCAGACAGTGGTGATTCAGAGAATGGTGATTCAGAGAATGGTGATTCAGACAGTGGTGATTCAGACAGGCAGGGGAGCCTAGTGGTTAGAGCGTTGGACTAGTAACCGGAAGGTTGCAAGTTCAAACCCCCGAGCTGACAAGGTACAAATCTGTTGTTCTGCCCCTGAACAGGCAGTTAACCCAATGTTCCTAGGCCGTCATTGAAAATAAGAATTTGTTCTTAACTGACTTGCCTAGTTAAATAAAGGTAAAATAAAAAATAAAATAAAAGACAGTGGTGATTCAGAGAATGGTGATTCAGACAGTGGTGAGTAAGACAGTGGTGAGTAAGACAGTGGTGATGAGACAGTGTTGAATCAGACAGTGTTGAATCAGACAGTGGTGATTCAGAGAGTGGTGATGAGACAGTGTTGAATCAGACAGTGGTGATTCAGAGAATGGTGATTCAGAGAGTGGTGATTCAGACAGTGGTGATTCAGACAGTGGTGATTCAGAGAGTGGTGATGAGACAGTGTTGATTCAGACAGTGGTGATCAGAGAGTGGTGATTCAGACAGTGGTGCTTCAGACAGTGGTGATTCAGAGAGTGGTGATTCAGACAGTGGCCCAGGTCCATATGTAACCAACCCAACACCTCCGTGGCTAGGCACTGTTACCTGACTAACACTGACTGTGACTACATATACTGGGACAGGCATTTCCAGGGAGAGGGCCCTAAACTACTAGCCAGGTTATGAGGCAGAGTTCCCAGCTGGATCACTGAGCTATGAGACAGAGTTCCCAGCTGGATCACTGAGCTATGAGACAGAGTTCCCAGCTGGATTAGTGAGCTATGAGACAGAGTTCCCAGCTGGATTAGTGAGCTATGAGACAGAGTTCCCAGCTGGATCACTGAGCTATGAGACAGAGTTCCCAGCTGGATCACTGAGCTATGAGACAGAGTTCCCAGCTGGATCACTGAGCTATGAGACAGAGTTCCCAGCTGGATTAGTGAGCTATGAGACAGAGTTCCCAGCTGGATTAGTGAGCTATGAGACAGAGTTCCCAGCTGGATCACTGAGCTATGAGACAGAGTTCCCAGCTGGATCACTGAGCTATGAGACAGAGTTCCCAGCTGGATCACTGAGCTATGAGACAGAGTTCCCAGCTGGATTAGTGAGCTATGAGACAGAGTTCCCAGCTGGATTAGTGAGCTATGAGACAGAGTTCCCAGCTGGATCACTGAGCTATGAGACAGAGTTCCCAGCTGGATTAGTGAGCTATGAGACAGAGTTCCTAGCTGGATCACTGAGCTATGAGACAGAGTTTAAGTCTGTATTCAAGGTGTGGAGCCCAAAGAGCCAGGAGTGCAGTAGGATCTCAGTAAGGCAGTGGTCTCTGACAGTACACAGAGAAGGGACCAAGCAGTGTATCTGTTTGCTGCCAGTCAACCAGTGAAGCAGGTGTACTGCAACTCTGTGACAAAATCACATTTTGGGAGGCTGCCAAGGAGGCACTATCTGGCACCTGACTGACCTGGCCCTCTATGTGAAGATACTGTAGGCAAGAAGTCAGGGGGAGGAACAACCTAGCAGGATGTCTATCCGACAGGGGGAGGAATAGCCTAGCAAGATGTCTATCCGACAGGGGGAGGCACAGCCCAGACATTATAACAGTTTTCAAGAGGATGTGGTGATGAATTCATCTCTCTCTCTCTACCCTGCTGTAGAAGGCAGCTGGTACTTTCAGTACAGTGTAGAAAGATGTCTCCGACAACATGTTGTCTAGGCTTGTTCTTCATCTTATTTCCATGTGAGGTTCCCTCAATCTAAATATAAATGAATATAATAGCTAACTGTATCTTACTGTATATATCTTAATATGCTTTTTTGGTGAATTCTGTATCATCCAACTATCTGATTGCCAGCTTTGCAGAATTCTGAATTCATAATCACTCTCTAAACTGGCTTTTCAACAGGTCATGTAAAGTGTGTTGCGTTTAGTCAGTCTCCGTCCCTGACAGTGAAGGACGGGCGCGAGGCGGAGATCCACTGTAGCCATGATGACAGTAACCTGTTGGTGATGTTGTGGTACCAACAGAGACAGGCCATTATGACTCTGATCGGGTACAGTTACGGCACCACTGAGCCTAACTACGAGGGTTTGTTTGAGGAGAGGTTCAGGCAGAAGAGAGAGGGAAACTTGAAGGGAACTCTCGTCATCTCCAAACTAACAGTAGCAGACTCTGCTGTGTACTTCTGCGCAGCCAGTCGCACAGTGATGTGGCTTTACGTCAGCCTCTCACCAAAAACCTGACACACACACACACACAGGAAATCCAACGCAGGCTGCCACGCCGGCTTTTCAAACGGTCTTATATGACATCTGGTGGATTTGTGTTAAGGCGTCCGCATATTTCAGTTCGGAAGAGTTTGTGTTTGTATTATGATGACATTTTGTGACGTTTTTTGTTCATTTTATTTTCGGCTGATCGGGCACAAAATGTCAGTAGCCGAAGTCTATGCGCTTTTTTCGGTGATTGGTCAAAAGTAGAGATTCTTCATCAAAGATTTTGTTTTCAATGAGAGATGACTCGTCGTCATTTAGAAATAGAGAACCACACATCTTAGTTAGATGTAAAATTGCGAGACTAAAATCTCATCTGTAAAAATGTCAAAATAAATGACAGATGTATTGAGTTGTCTTAGATTAATTCGGACAATTTTGAGGAAGTGTATACTGGCTACGGCGTATCAAGATGGACAAACAGTACCATTTGTCACTTTTTTCTCGTTTTTTCAAGTGAAGGTCTTCACAGAGTATGCGAGCACACTAGGGGCCAGCCGAACTGAAGCATGCTGACACAATTAGTGACCTTGAGGGAGGGGATTCAGCGACCTTGGGGGAGAGGTTTCAGTGACCCAGGGGATGGGCTTCAGTGACCCTAGGGAGGGGTTTCAGTGACCCAAGGGGAGGGGCTTCAGCATCCTTGGGGGAGGGGCTTCAGTGACCCAGGGGGAGGGACCTCAGTAACCCTGGGGGAGGGGCCTCAGTGACCCTGGGGGAAGGGCCTCAGTGAGAGCCGTACTCTGTGTACAATGAGGTTGAATGTCATTCACAGAGATGATGAGTGACACGACGCATCCTATAGTCCTCCTGAGTTGGCTGTTTCTCCTGTCCCCAAGTGAGTGTCTGAGGTTAGCTTTGTAGCTGGGATTCTTGGAGTAATTAGAGTTGTACCAACTCTTAATAGACACAGTGATGGCTTGTCTCTCTTCTTCCTCCTCTCTTCTCCTCTCTTCCTCTCCTGTCCCCTGATCCTCTCCCCTGCCCTGCTCTCCTCTCTTCTCAACAGGTCAGTGTCGAGCAGCAGGCCCCGTAGTGCTTCAGCCCAGACAGCTCCTCACCCTTCCTGGTAACACCACCACCTCCAGTCCAGTCACCCTGCAGTGCTCCCTGGGTCCAGGCTTCAGCATGCCCAGCTACACCATGATGTGGTACCGACAGGTCAGAGAAGTTACCAGGGCATTACACCATGATGTGGTACCGACAGGTTAGAGAAGTTACCAGGGCATTACACCATGATGTGGTACTGATAGGTCAGAGAAGTTACCAGGGCATTACACCATGATGTGGTACTGATAGGTCAGAGAAGTTACAAGGGCATTACACCATGATGTGGTACCGATAGGTCAGAGAAGTTACCAGGGCATTACACCATGATGTGGTACCGACAGGTCAGAGAAGTTACCAGGGCATTACAACATGATGTGGTACCGACAGGTCAGAGAAGTTATCAGGGCATTACACCATGTGGCCAGCAGGTTGGCTTAGGCTGATCTGATACATCAGCCCTCCCTAATTCATCAGACCAGCCTAATTCATCATACCAGCCTAATGCATCAGACCAGCCTAGTTCATCAGCCCTCCCTAATTCATCAGACCAGCCTAATTCATCAGACCAGCCTAATTAATCAGACCAGCCTAATGCATCAGACCAGCCTAATTCATCAGCCCTCCCTAATTCACCCTCCTGTCTCAGCCTCCAGTATTTATGCTGCAGTAGTTTATGCATCAGGGGGCTAGGGTCAGTTTGTTATATCTGGAGTACTTCTCCTGTCGTATCCGGTGTCCTGTGTGAATTTGGGGTGGAGTGGCCAGCAGGTTGCTAGGTGAGGTGGGGTGGAGTGGAGTGGAGTGGCCAGCAGGTTGGTAGGTGAGGTGGGGTGGAGTGGAGTGGCCAGCAGGTTGGTAGGTGAGGTGGAGTGGCCAGCAGGTTGGTAAGTGAGGTGGGGTGGGGTGGAGTGGCCAGCAGGTTGGTAGGTGAGGTGGGGTGGCCAGCAGGTTGGTAGGTGGGGTGGGATGGGGTGGGGTGGAATGGAGTGGCCAGCAGGTTGGTAGGTGGGGTGGGGTGGCCAGCAGGTTGGTAGGTGAGGTGGAGTGGCCAGCAGGTTGGTAGGTGAGGTGGGGTGGCCAGCAGGTTGGTAGGGGAGGTGGGGTGGAATGGCCAGCAGGTTGGTAGGTGAGGTGGGGTGGCCAGCAGGTTGGTAGGTGAGGTGGGCTGGCCAGCAGGTTGGTAGGTGAGGTGGAGTGGAGTGGCCAGCAGGTTGGTAGGTGAGGTGGGGTGGCCAGCAGGTTGGTAGGTGAGGTGGAGTGGGGTGGGGTGGAGTGGCCAGCAGGTTGGTAGGTGAGGTGGAGTGGGGTGGGGTGGAGTGGCCAGCAGGTTGGTAGGTGAGGGGGGGGGGGGGGTGGAGTGGCCAGCAGGTTGGTAGGTGAGGTGGGGTGGGGTGGCCAGCGGGTTGGTAGGTGAGGTGGGGTGGGGTGGAGTGGCCAGCAGGTTTGTAGGTGAGGTGGGGTGGCCAGCAGGTTGGTAGGTGGGGTGGAGTGGCCAGCAGGTTGGTAGGTGAGGTACCATAACATGCTTTGGTACCAACAGGTCCGCTATGGAGGCCCAGTGGAATTCCTCATTAAGGAGTACGAGAAAACCCAGGGGCGATACAAAGAGGACCTGGACACATCGGGGAACAGGTTCATCCTGCAGGTGATGGAGAGCATCTGAGCCGGGTTCCTCTTGACGTTTCTTCTCTCTGTGTAGAGGAGAGGAGAGGAGAGGAGAGGAGAGGAGAGGAGAGGAGAGGAGATGTTTCTTCTCTCTGGGTCTCGGCTGAGTTTATTTACCAGCACGTGCCGAATAAAAAGGCCTTTTTCTAAATGATAATTGATTGATTGATGTGTTTTGATTGGTTGCAGATTTCTGAGCTGGTTGTGGAGGACAGTGGTGTCTACTACTGCGCTGCTAGTCACGGTGAAACAACAGCCTGAAGAGCAGTACAAATACAACACTCCTCTGTTTACTATACATGACGTGGAGTCTGAGTCCCAAACGGTACCCTATTCCCTATATAGTGCACTACATTTAGTCTAAAGTAGTGCACTATATCGGGAACAGGGTGCCGTTTGGGACTCAGCCTAGTCTCTCTGTCTATCTGTCTGTCTGTCTCCGTCTGTCTGTCACACAGATGGCTCAGAGCAGGAAGACAGTGTCGGCTGTGGCTCTTCTGGTAATGATAATAAACCGTCTGTCTAACCAAAGACATTTGCAAATCATTATAGATATATTCATGCATAAAGCACAGGAGGTTGGTGGGTCCTTAAATGGGGAGGACGGGCGTGTGGTAATAACTGGAGCGGAATGAGTGGAATGGTACCAAACACGTGGTTTCCATGGTTTCCCTGTGTTTGATGCCATTCCATTCGCTCCGGTCCAGACATTATTATGAGCCGTCCTCGACCTCAGCAGCCTCCACTGGTGCACACTGACTGCAGTAGTATAAACAGTAGGCCAAGTGGGTAATGTAGTTCATACATTGTAGTTCAGAGTTCATCCTATGGAGGGCACTGTTACAATATGAGAGAAAGAGAGAGAGAGAGAGAGCAGGGGTGAGAGAGAGAGAGAGAGAGAGTGGGGGTGAAAGAGAGAGAGAGTGAGGGTGAGAGAGAGAGGGGGTGAGAGAGAGAGAGAGAGAGAGAGAGAGAGAGAGTGGGGGTGAAAGAGAGAGAGGGGGTGAGAGAGAGAGAGCGAGAGAGAGAGAGTGGGGGTGAGAGAGAGAGAGAGGGGGTGAGAGAGAGAGAGAGAGAGAGAGAGAGAGAGAGAGAGAGAGAGAGAGAGAGAGAGAGAGAGAGAGAGAGAGAGAGAGAGAGAGAGAGAGAGAGTGAGAGAGAGAGAGTAAGAGAGAGGAGAGAAAGAGAGAGTGGGGGTGAGAGAGAGAGACAGAGAGAGAGAGAGAGAGTAGTCGGCATGTTCATTCACAAGCCTCTCATGACTGTCAACATGAAGTTGTATTGTGTGTTAGTGTCGTTTCTCCTGACCACCAGTAAGTACAAGACATGCAGTCATCATCAGGACTATAATCCTAACTGACTCATTCATTATGACGTTTTTCTACCTACAGAATCAACATTTGGAGTAAACATCCTTCAACATCCTCCAAATCTTCTTTCAAAAGAGGGAGAATCGGGGACTCTAGAATGTGCACACGATGACGCAGAGTTCTATAGAATGTTCTGGTACAAACAGAACACCAACGGAAACATGGAGCTGGTGGCTTATTCTATGGGGACGAGTGTGGCGGACGTAGAGCCCATCTTTGACAAGGCAAATTACATCATGATCCGCGACGAGCAGTTAAAGTCCTCTCTGCAGATTAGGAATGTGAAGTCTGGAGACTCTGCTGTGTATTACTGCGCTGCCAGCTCAGCACACTGACTCAGCTAGCTTCGCTGCTCTACAACAACCTATACCAGCCAGGGAGGAGAGGAGGAGAGGAGAGGAGAGGAGAGGAGAGGAGAGGAGAGGAGAGGAGAGGAGAGGAGAGGAGAGATAGAGAGGAGGAGAGGGAGAGGAGAGGAGAGGAGAGGAGAGGAGAGGAGAGGAGAGGAGAGGAGAGGAGAGGAGAGGAGAGGAGAGGAGAGGAGAGGAGAGGAGAGGAGAGGAGAGGAGAGGAGAGGAGAGGAGAGATAGAGAGGAGGAGAGGGAGAGGGGGAAGGAGGAAAGGGGCTAGAGAGAGAGACATTGTTACAACACTGTATATAGCCATAATATGACATTTGAAATGTCTCTATTCCTTTGAAACTTTTGTGAGTGTAATGTTTACTGTTCATTTTTTATTGTTTATTTCACTTTTGTTTATTATCTATTTCACTTGCTTTGACAATGTTAAAACATATGTTTCCCATGCCAATAAAGACCTTTGAATTGAATTGAGAGGAGAAGAAGCTGTTGAATGGTCACATGTTCTGTTTTGACAGCATCACTTCCTGGTGTCCTGGTCTGGTGAACAGGTGAGAGGTCTGAGGAACAACGATACGATACGACAGAGGAGACAGAAAGGAGTTTAGGCTGTCCTCTTTCTCTGTCAGTCCGCTGATCTTCTTCTTCTTCTATGGTATTAATGGTGGTCCCGCAAACAAACGTTAGAGGTGCATGCCGCCATCTACTGTGCAGGATATAAACAAAAAGATCCCACAAAACAGGAACATTGTGGGGGTTGTGGGGGAAAATCCACACAAAAACATCCTATTGACATTTTACATTTTAGTCATTTAGCAGATGCTGTTATCCAGAGCAACATACATTTTAATACTTTTTCGTACTTCTCGTATTTCTTCTGTTAATTAAAAAAACGAATCCAAACCCAAAGGGTGGGGTATCTTCCCGATGCCAGAAACCCTTGTAGGTCTTTCGCTGTGAACTCTTGCAGGTCCAGAATCTTTTCTGCCACGGGCACAGTTTCTTCAATGAATGCCACAAAATCCAAGTGCTTCACTCACTTCGCCTCCGGTTCTCTCAACTGGCTTCATTCTCAATGGGATGTGGGTCTCCCACTATGGGGAGGCAGGGTAGCCTAGTGGTTAGAGCGTTGGACTAGTAACCGAAAGGTTGCAAGTTCAAATCCCCGAGCTGACAAGTTAGAAATCTCTCGTTCTGCCCCCTGAACAGGCAGTTAACCCGCTGTTCCTAGGCCGTCATTGAAAAAAAGGATATGTTCTTGAACTGACTTGCATAATTAAATAAAGGTAAAAAAATATAGTGCCTTGCGAAAGTATTTGGCCCCCTTGAACTTTGCGACCTTTTGCCACATTTCAGGCTTCAAACATAAAGATATAAAACTGTATTTTTTTGTGAAGAATCAACAACAAGTGGGACACAATCATGAAGTGGAACGACATTTATTGGATATTTCAAACTTTTTTAACAAATCAAAAACTGAAAAATTGGGCGTGCAAAATTATTCAGCCCCCTTAAGTTAATACTTTGTAGCGCCACCTTTTGCTGCGATTACAGCTGTAAGTTGCTTGGGGTATGTCTCTATCAGTTTTGCACATCGAGAGACTGAAATTTTTTCCCATTCCTCCTTGCAAAACAGCTCGAGCTCAGTGAGGTTGGATGGAGAGCATTTGTGAACAGCAGTTTTCAGTTCTTTCCACAGATTCTCAATTGGATTCAGGTCTGGACTTTGACTTGCCCATTCTAACACCTGGATATGTTTATTTTTGAACCATTCCATTGTAGATTTTGCTTTATGTTTTGGATCATTGTCTTGTTGGAAGACAAATCTCCGTCCCAGTCTCAGGTCTTTTGCAGACACCATCAGGTTTTCTTCCAGAATGGTCCTGTATTTGGCTCCATCCATCTTCCCATCAATTTTAACCATCTTCCCTGTCCCTGCTGAAGAAAAGCAGGCCCAAACCATGATGCTTCCACCACCATGTTTGACAGTGGGTATGGTGTGTTCAGGGTGATGAGCTGTGTTGCTTTTACGCCAAACATAACGTTTTGCATTGTTGCCAAAAAGTTCAATTTTGGTTTCATCTGACCAGAGCACCTTCTTCCACATGTTTGGTGTGTCTCCCATGTGGCTTGTGGCAAACTTTAAACGACACTTTTTATGGATATCTTTAAGAAATGGCTTTCTTGCCACTCTTCCATAAAGGCCAGATTTGTGCAATATACGACTGATTGTTGTCCTATGGACAGAGTCTCCCACCTCAGCTGTAGATCTCTGCAGTTCATCCAGAGTGATCATGGGCCTCTTGGCTGCATCTCTGAGCAGTCTTCTCCTTGTATGAGCTGAAAGTTTAGAGGGACGGCCAGGTCTTGGTAGATTTACAGTGGTCTGATACTCCATCCATTTCAATATTATCGCTTGCACAGTGCTCCTTGGGATGTTTAAAGCTTGGGAAATCTTTTTGTATCCAAATCCGGCTTTAAACTTCTTCACAACAGTATCTCGGACCTGCCTGGTGTGTTCCTTGTTCTTCATGATGCTCTCTGCACTATTAATGGACCTCTGAGACTATCACAGTGCAGGTGCATTTATACGGAGACTTGATTACACACAGGTGGATTGTATTTATCATCATTAGTCATTTAGGTCAACATTGGATCATTCAGAGATCCTCACTGAACTTCTGGAGAGAGTTTGCTGCACTGAAAGTAAAGGGGCTGAATAATTTTGCACGCCCAATTTTTCAGTTTTTGATTTGTTAAAAAAGTTTGAAATATCCAATAAATGTCGTTCCACTTCATGATTGTGTCCCACTTGTTGTTGATTCTTCACAAAAAAATACAATTTTATATCTTTATGTTTGAAGCCTGAAATGTGGCAATGTGGCAACATGTGGGTCCCCCACTACCATATCTTCTACTGCATCATTCTCAATGGGCTGTGGGTCCCCCACTACCATATCTTCTACTGCATCATTCTCAATGGGCTGTGGGCCCCCCACTACCATATATTCTACTACATCATTCTCAATGGGCTGTTGGTCCCCCACTACCATATCTTCTAATACATCATTCTCAATGGGTTGTGGGTCCCCCACTACCATATCTTCTACTACATCATTCTCAATGGGCTGTGGGTCCCCCACTACCATATCTTCTACTGCATCATTCTCAATGGGCTGTGGGTCCCCCACTACCATATATTCTACTACATCATTCTCAATGGGCTGTGGGTCCCCCACTACCATATCTTCTACTGCATCATTCTCAATGGGCTGTGGGTCCCCCACTACCATATCTTCTACTGCATCATTCTCAATGGGCTGTGGGTCCCCCACTACCATATCTTCTACTACATCATTCTCAATGGGCTGTGGGTCCCCCACTACCATATCTTCTACTACATCATTCTCAATGGGCTGTGGGTCCCCCACTACCACATATTCTACTACATCATTCTCAATGGGCTGTGGGTCCCCCACTACCATATCTTCTACTACATCATTCTCAATGGGCTGTGGGTCCCCCACTACCCTATCTTCTACTACATCATTCTCAATGGGCTGTGGGTTCCCCACTACCATATCTTCTACTACATCATTCTCAATGGGCTGTGGGTCCCCACTACCATATCTTCTACTGCATCATTCTCAATGGGCTGTGGGTCCCCCACTACCATATCTTCTAATACATCATTCTCAATGGACTGTGGGTCCCCCACTACCATATCTTCTACTACATAATTCTCAATGGGCTGTGGGTCCCCCACTACCATATCTTCTACTGCATCATTCTCAATGGGCTGTGGGTCCCCCACTACCATATCTTTTACTGCATCATTCTCAATGGGCTGTGGGTCCCCCACTACCATATCTTCTACTGCATCATTCTCAATGGGCTGTGGGTCTCCCACTACCATATCTTCTACTACATCATTCTCAATGGACTGTGGGTCCCCCACTATCATATCTTCTACTACATCATTCTCAATGGGCTGTGGGTCCCCCACTACCATATCTTCTACTACACCATTCTCAATGGGCTGTGGGTCCCCCACTACCCTATATTCTACTACATCATTCTCAATGGGCTGTGGGTCCCCCACTACCATATCTTCTACTACATCATTCTCAATGGCCTGTGGGTCCCCCACTACCATATCTTCTACTACATCATTCTCAATGGGCTGTGGGTCCCCCACTACCCTATCTTCTACTGCATCATTCTCAATGGGCTGTGGGTTCCCCACTACCATATCTTCTACTACATCATTCTCAATGGGCTGTGGGTTCCCCACTACCATATCTTCTACTACATCATTCTCAATTGGCTGTGGGTTCCCCACTACCATATCTTCTACTACATCATTCTCAATGGGCTGTGGGTCCCCCACTACCATATATTCTACTACATCATTCTCAATGGGCTGTGGTTCCCCCACTACCATATCTTCTACTACATCATTCTCAATGGGCTGTGGGTCCCCCACTACCATATCTTCTACTACATCATTCTCAATGGACTGTGGGTCCCCCACTATCATATCTTCTACTACATCATTCTCAATGGGCTGTGGGTCCCCCACTACCCTATCTTCTACTACACCATTCTCAATGGGCTGTGGGTCCCCCACTACCCTATCTTCTACTACATCATTCTCAATGGGCTGTGGGTTCCCCACTACCATATCTTCTACTACATCATTCTCAATGGGCTGTGGGTCCCCCACTACCATATCTTCTACTACATCATTCTCAATGGGCTGTGGGTCCCCCACTACCCTATCTTCTACTACACCATTCTCAATGGGCTGTGGGTCCCCCACTACCCTATCTTCTACTACATCATTCTCAATGGGATGTGGGTTCCCCACTACCATATCTTCTACTACATCATTCTCAATGGGCTGTGGGTTCCCCACTACCATATCTTCTACTACATCATTCTCAATGGGCTGTGGGTCCCCCACTACCACATCTTCTACTACATCATTCTCAATGGGCTGTGGGTCCCCCACTACCATATCTTCTACTACATCATTCTCAATGGGCTGTGGGTTCCCCACTACCATATCTTCTACTACATCATTCTCAATGGGCTGTGGGTCCCCCACTACCCTATATTCTACTACATCATTCTCAATGGGCTGTGGGTCCCCCACTACCATATCTTCTACTACATCATTCTCAATGGCCTGTGGGTCCCCCACTACCATATCTTCTACTACATCATTCTCAATGGGCTGTGGGTCCCCCACTACCCTATCTTCTACTGCATCATTCTCAATGGGCTGTGGGTTCCCCACTACCATATCTTCTACTACATCATTCTCAATGGGCTGTGGGTTCCCCACTACCATATCTTCTACTACATCATTCTCAATGGACTGTGGGTCCCCCACTATCATATCTTCTACTACATCATTCTCAATGGGCTGTGGGTCCCCCACTACCCTATCTTCTACTACACCATTCTCAATGGGCTGTGGGTCCCCCACTACCCTATCTTCTACTACATCATTCTCAATGGGCTGTGGGTCCCCCACTACCCTATCTTCTACTACACCATTCTCAATGGGCTGTGGGTCCCCCACTACCATATCTTCTACTACATCATTCTCAATGGGCTGTGGGTCCCCCACTACCATATCTTCTACTACATCATTCTCAATGGGCTGTGGGTTCCCCACTACCATATCTTCTACTAAGCATGTTACTTTAAAATTTGCGAATTCGTGTGAGTCCTCATGCAATTTTTATCTGTTCTTCAACAATACAATTCAGCAGAATGAGCAGACTCCTGGTGACTGTGATTGATTCCACTTTTCCCATGCTTCACCTCCCAGCACCTCAAGCAGACCTCCCAGATAACATTCCTTATTCATCGTAAAGCTCTCACAAGTTCTCACAGAGCTCTCACAGGGTATCTCACAGAGCTCTAACAGGGTATCTCACAGAGCTCTAACAGGGTATCTCACAGAGCTCTCACAAGTTATCTCACAGAGCTCTTACAGGGTATCTCACAGAGCTCTAACAGGGTATCTCACATAGCTCTAACAGGGTATCTCACAGAGCTCTAACAGGGTATCTCACAGAGCTCCTACAGGGTATCTCACAGAGCTCTAACAGGATAGCTCACAGAGCTCTTATATGGTATCTCACAGAGCTCCAACAGGGTATCTCACAGAGCTCTAACAGGGTATCTCACAGAGCTCTAACAGGGTATCTCAAAGAGAATCTCATAAATCTATTACAAGGTAACTAATAAAGCTCTTACAGGGTATCTCGTTAAGCTCTTACAGGGTATCTCATAGAGCTCTTCCAGGGTATCTCGTTAAGCTCTTCCAGGGTATCTCACACAGCTCTAACAGGGTATCTCACAGAGCTCTTACAAGGTATCTCACAGAGCTCTTACAAGGTATCTCGTTAAGCTTTTACAGGGTATCTTATAGAGACTAGCTTTACATTAGAATGGAGAGACTCAACGGATCGCCCAGGTAACATTGATGAGGCTCCTCCTTCAAACAGATCCCCCAGGTAACATTGATGAGGCTCCTCCTACAAACAGATCCCCCAGGTAACACTGATGAGGCTCCTCCTTCAAAACGGATCCCCCAGGTAACATTGATGAGGCTCCTCCTTCAAAACGGATCCCCCAGGTAACATTGATGAGGCTCCTCCTTCAAACGGATCCCCCAGGTAACATTGATGAGGCTCCTCCTTCAAACGGATCCCCCAGGTAACATTGATGAGGCTCCTCCTTCAAAACGGATCCCCTAGGTAACATTGATGAGGCTCCTCCTTCAAACGGATCCCCCAGGTAACATTGATGAGGCTCCTCCTTCAAAACGGATCCCCCAGGTAACATTGATGAGGCTCCTCCTTCAAACGGATCCCCCAGGTAACATTGATTACAACATTACTTCTCGTTTCGTTTGTTTTTCACGACAAGCCCGTTCTCATGCTCTGTACTCTCATCTTCACCCCGACAGCAGTTTCCAACAGAATATACAGTGGGGCAAAAAAGTATTTAAAAAAAAAAAAAATGTGATTTTCTGGATTTTTTTTCTCATTTTGTCTGTCACAGTTGAAGTGTACCTATGATGAAAATTACAGGCCTCTCTCATGTTTTTAAGTGGGAGAACTTGCACAATTGGTGGCTGACTAAGTACTTTTTTGCCCCACTGTAAGTCTCCGCCATCTTCCCAACACTCGCTCCATCGCGTCGCATCACACGTCTATGAAGTTGTTTTGGTGGCAGAAGGATATGACGTCACTTCCTGCTCCGATGAACAAGGGTACGTTTAGTTTGTCTCAATGTGTTCTACATTGCGTGACGGTTAATACTGAATGACACATTTCCCCAAAACGCACCGTTCTTCAACTGCCCTTGAGGTACGCTTGCTCCCGTTTTGGTGGGTGTGTCCTGATTAATATGGGTGGGATCATTTAAAATTGCAGCACACCATACAATCATACCATACATTCACACCATACATTCACACCATACAATCACACCATACAATCACACCATACAATCACACCATACATTCAAACCATACAATCACACCATACAATCACACCATACAGTCACACCATACATTCACACCATACAATCACACCATACAATCACACCATACAATCACACCATACATTCACACCATACAATCACACCATACATTCACACCATACAATCACACCATACAATCACACCATACATTCACACCATACAATCACACCATACATTCACACCATACATTCACACCATACATTCACACCACAACCCTCACCCTCTTGGCCACCATTATCACAACCTTTTTCAACCGGTCGTTCAGTACAGTACCGTTTTCGTTGAATTCAACGTTGCACATCGTTCTGTCATACTTATTAACGCACCCCAGGTGAGCAGTCTGAGGAAGAAGGAGACAGCTAGAAGGTGACATCATTTCCTGGTCTGATGAACAGGGGAGAGGTCTGAAGAAGAAGGGGAGAGAGAGAGACAGAGAGAGAGAGAGAGAGACAGAGAAAGATAGAGAGAGAGAGACAGAGTGAGAAAGAGAAAGAGAAAGAGAGAGAGAGACAGAGAGAGAGAGAGACAGAGTGAGAGAGAAAGAGAAAGATAGAGAGAGAGAAATAAAGGAGAGACTGTCCCTCTTTCTCTCAGTCCTCTGATGTCTGTCAGGATGAAGCTGTTGTGTGTGACTCTGGTTCTCCTCCTCACTGCAAGTAAGAACTGTCCTCTACTTACACACATGACAGGCTTCACAAATCAGCAGTGTGGAAACTGATATTCTGTGTGTTCAAAGTCAACCTGCGATCGTTGAAATGACAGAAATTATTTTAAATTGTAATCACTTTCAGGTTGATGATACTTTATAGATGTTTTAATGTTTTACGTCTGGTTTTCTTCACAGATTTCTGTGACGGTATAACAGTTAAACAGTCTCCTGTCCTGTCTGTGTGTAGAGAAGGAGATGCGTCAGTCACTCTACGGTGTTACCACGACGACAGCAGCTACTACTACATGTTCTGGTACCGACAGAGAGACAACAACATGGAGATGCTGACATATTCTCTGGGTCAAGGCTTGTGGGAAATACAACCTCCCTTTGAGAAGGATGTACATTACACCATGAGCAGGCCGGAGCTGACTAGATCCACTCTGGAGATCAAGAACCTGGAGGTTGGGGACGGCGCTGTGTATTACTGTGCTTCCAGTACAGCACCATGACTCAGAACAGATACACTTCCTTACAACAACCCCTAGAAGCCACAGGAGGAGGGGGGGAGGGAAACCACACCAGAGAGAAGGGGGAGGGGAGAGGAGAGGAGAGGAGAGGAGAGGAGAGGAGAGGAGAGGAGAGGAGAGGAGAGGAGAGGAGAGGAGAGGAGAGGAGAGGAGAGGAGAGGAGAGGAGAGGAAGAAACCACACCAGAGAGAAGGGGGAGGGAGGGGTAGTGGGGGTAGTAGTGGTAGTGGGGGAGAGGGTAGTGGGGGTGTCGTTGGTGACATCTCTAATTTCTTGGTATTTTGTTATTAGTCCTCCATTTATAACCTTTTATTTTAATTGTAGAATATTTTTCCACTTTAAAACATGACCAAAAAACAAGCAGTAAAGAAGAACAATGTTCTCATGTTGGGGCTCTCCGTCTTCTCCTGGACTTAGGGCTCTCCGTCTTCTCCTGGACTTAGGGCTCTCCGTCTTCTCCTGGACTTAGGGCTCTCCGTCTTCTTCTGGACTTAGGGCTCTCCGTCTTCTTCTGGACTTAGGGCTCTCCGTCTTCTCCTGGACTTAGGGCTCTCCGTCTTCTCCTGGACTTAGGGCTCTCCGTCTTCTCCTGGACTTAGGGCTTTCCGTCTTCTTCTGGACTTAGGGCTCTCCGTCTTCTCCTGGACTTAGGACTCTCCGTCTTCTCCTGGACTTAGGGCTCTCCGTCTTCTCCTGGACTTAGGGCTCTCCGTCTTCTCCTGGACTTAGGGCTCTCCGTCTTCTTCTGGACTTAGGGCTCTCCGTCTTCTACTGGACTTAGGGCTCTCCGTCTTCTCCTGGACTTAGGGCTCTCCGTCTTCTTCTGGACTTAGGGCTCTCCGTCTTCTCCTGGACTTAGGGCTCTCCGTCTTCTCCTGGACTTAGGGCTCTCCGTCTTCTCCTGGACTTAGGGCTCTCCGTCTTCTCCTGGACTTAGGGCTCTCCGTCTTCTTCTGGACTTAGGGCTCTCCGTCTTCTCCTGGACTTAGGGCTCTCCGTCTTCTTCTGGACTTAGGGCTCTCCGTCTTCTCCTGGACTTAGGGCTCTCCGTCTTCTCCTGGACTTAGGGCTCTCCGTCTTCTCCTGGACTTAGGGCTCTCAGTCTTCTCCTGGACTTAGGGCTCTCCGTCTTCTCCTGGACTTAGGGCTCTCCGTCTTCTCCTGGACTTAGGGCTCTCCGTCTTCTTCTGGACTTAGGGCTCTCCGTCTTCTTCTGGACTTAGGGCTCTCCGTCTTCTCCTGGACTTAGGGCTCTCCGTCTTCTCCTGGACTTAGGGCTCTCCGTCTTCTCCTGGACTTAGGGCTCGTTTCGATCCACATCGCAGAAGTTCAGCTTTACAGCGTGACTGAAATGGAAAAGCCATGTTCCCGCTTTATCGGAGACTACATTCAGTGAACCAGTCGGCTCAATCGGATCGGAAAAATACCTTTCAAATTTTGATTGCGGAATCTGTAACGCTTCTGTGTTACGGATTGAATAGAAAAACCATCTTCCTGTTAATGTTTTTGAAATCAGAAAACTGTTTTGTGACCTCTTACTCGCTGGCCTAGTCAGTGATTCCAAGGTCATACGTCATGTCTATATTAGATTTTTATTGGCCAATGCATGTCAAAGAGTTTTTCTCCTCCTCTTTTCTCCGCCATTATTCCTGACCGACATTTGTCACCTCAGCTGAGAACTCCTATATGGTCGCCAGATGGCTAGTTTTCTTGGTAAAAGGGAGTTTGAAATATTATAGGCACTTTTTGAAATGACCTCCAAGACATACCACCAAGTTGTCAACAGAGACACCTGAACCACAGAGAAGTTGTCAACAGAGACACCTGAACCACAGAGTTGTCAACAGAGACACCTGAACCACAGAGAAGTTGTCAACAGAGACACCCGAACCACAGAGAAGTTGTCAACAGAGACACCCGAACCACAGAGAAGTTGTCAACAGAGACACCTGAACCACAGAGAAGTTGTCAACAGAGACACCCGAACCACAGAGAAGTTGTCAACAGAGACACCTGAACCACAGAGAAGTTGTCAACAGAGACACCTGAACCACAGAGAAGTTGTCAACAGAGACACCTGAACCACAGAGAAGTTGTCAACAGAGACACCTGAACCACAGAGAACTTGTCAACAGAGACACCCGAACCACAGAGAACTTGTCAACAGAGACACCTGAACCACAGAGAACCTGGCAACAGAGACACCTGAACCACAGAGAAGTTGTCAACAGAGACACCTGAACCACAGAGAAGTTGTCAACAGAGACACCTGAACCACAGAGAAGTTGTCAACAGAGACACCTGAACCACAGAGAAGTTCAATATATTTGGTTAAATTCTCAGCAATATTCACAATTGAATTCAGGACAGAATGCTTGAATAGTATTTGTTTATGTTGTAGCTAGGTAACTGTTGTTAGCTAGCGGGTCATAGCTTACTCAGAGGAGCAATACCTCTGCTATCAGGAATGTGCACAGGGGCCAGCAAATTGAGGGTACATGACTCCTTGCCCACCCCAGCATTGGCCCCCACACAGACAGAGGTATACTTACCACCTTATGTTTAACATTTGATTTAACCTGGCAAGTCAGTTAAGAACAAATCATTATTTACAATGACGGCCCTCCCGGGCCAAACACTCCTCTAACCCGGACGACGCTGGGCCAATTGTGCGCCGCCCTGTGAGGCTCCCGGTCACAGCCGGTTGTGATACAGCCCGTGATCCAACCTGGGTTTGTAGTGACGACTCTAGAACTGTGATGCAGTGCCTTAGACAGCCACGCCACCCAGTCCCCTTCTTCCACAAGCCGAAGAGGACTGTAACGTTAGTAAACAGCCAGACCAGTGGGAGCGGGAGGACATTTGTCCATCAGGTTCATTATTTAATTGAATTCATAACTTTTTTCACAAGCTCCTTTGCTGCATCTAAGTAAGCTAACATTCACTAGAACCAGTCCTCAGGCCATCAGACTGTTAAATAGTCACCACTAGCCGGCCTCCGCCCAGTATCCTGTCTGAACTTTAGACACTGTTACTAGCCGGCCTCCGCCCAGTATCCTGTCTGAACTGTAGACACTGTTACTAGCCGGCCTCCGCCCAGTATCCTGTCTGAACTGTAGACACTGTTACTAGCCGGCCTCCGCCCAGTATCCTGTCTGAACTGTAGACACTGTTACTAGCCGGCCTCCGCCCAGTATCCTGTCTGAACTGTAGACACTGTTACTAGCCGGCCTCCGCCCAGTATCCTGTCTGAACTGTAGACACTGTTACTAGCCGGCCTCCGCCCAGTATCCTGTCTGAACTTTAGACACTGTTACTAGCCGGCTACCACCCGGTACTCAACCCGAATATCTTATGTTGGGCTAGTAATTAATGTTCCAACGTGAATGTACCTAATGCTATGTTAGAAACATGACCTATGTTCAGTATCTAACGTTGTTAGACACAAACAAAACGATGCCTAGAAATATGGACTGCAGAAACAGGCACACAACACAAGGAAGCTTTTAACCATAGTCCATTAACGAACTAATGTCAACCCCTTTTCACCAGCTAGCTACCAAACTAACTTAGCAAGATAGCTAGCTAGCTTAACCTCCATCATTGCCCGGCAACACAATTTCATGAATATTCATGACTCTCGACATGGAAACCGTCGGGTGATTGGTTGAGACTTTTTGAGTGCGTGATGTCACACAGATGTTCTACAGAGCTGTCTGTTTAGCTAGCTCCTGCCGCCGGCACCTACCAAATGACTGAGGAAACCCAGCTTGATCAACAAATGAATTGGGAAATAAATGAAAGTCTCACCAGCTAGCTACCAATCTATTTTAGTTTCACTGTCGGATCCTTAAAAAACGAGCCCACCTTTTACCTTTCCACAAACGGTCTGGTATGTGTCGCTTGATATGAGCAAGTTAACCCAGATATATCACAGAATAGGTCATGCATCCACGATTAGTTAGTAGCTACTAGTAGCTAGTCTCCTGTTTCTGTAAAGACTGTCTCCTGTTTGTGTTTCTGTAAAGACTTTCTCCTGTTTGTGTTTCTGTAAAGACTGTCTGCTGTTTCTGTAAAGACTGTCTCCTGTTTCTGTAAAGACTGTCTCCTATTTGTGTTTCTGTAAAGACTGTCTCCTGTTTGTGTTTCTGTAAAGACTGTCTCCTGTTTCTGTAAAGACTGTCTCCTGTTTGTGTTTCTGTAAAGACTGTCTCCTGTTTGTGTTTCTGTAAAGACTGTCTCCTGTTTCTGTAAAGACTGTCTCCTGTTTGTGTTTCTGTAAAGACTGTCTCCTGTTTCTGTAAAGACTGTCTCCTGTTTGTGTAAAGACTGTCTCCTGTTTGTGTTTCTGTAAAGACTGTCTCCTGTTTCTGTAAAGACTGTCTGCTGTTTCTGTAAAGACTGTCTCCTATTTGTGTTTCTATAAAGACTGTCTCCTGTTTCTGTAAATCAAATCAAATCAAAATCAAATAAAAATGTATTTATATAGCCCTTCGAACATCAGCTGATATCTTAAAGTGCTGTACAGAAACCCAGCCTAAAACCACAAACAGCAAGCAATGCAGGTGTAGAAGCACGGTGGCTAGGAAAAACTCCCTAGAAAGGCCAAAACCTAGGATGAAACCTAGAGAGGAACCAGGCTATGTGGGGTGGCCAGTCCTCTTCTGGCTGTGCCGGGTAGAGATTATAACAGAACATGGCCAAGATGTTCAAATGTTCATAAATGACCAGCATGGTCCAATAATGATAAGGCAGAACAGATGAAACTGGAGCAGCTGCATGGCCAGGTGAACTGTGGACAGCAAGGAGTCATCATGTCAGGTAGTCCTGAGGCATGGTCCTAGGGCTCAGGTCCTCCGAGAGAGAGAAAGAAAGAGAGAAAGAGAGAATTAGAGAGAGCACACTTAAATTCACACAGGACACCGAATAGGACAGGAGAAGTACTCCAGATATAACAAACTGACCCTAGCCCCACGACACATAAACTACTGCAGCATAAATACTGGAGGCTGAGACAGGAGGGGTCAGGAGACACTGTGGCCCCCGGACAGGGCCAAACAGGAAGGATATAACCCCACCCACTTTGCCAAAGCACAGCCCCCACACCACTAGAGGGATATCTTCAACCACCAACTTACCATCCTGAGACAAGGCCAAGTATAGCCCACAAAGATCTCCGCCACGGCACAACCCAAGGGGGGGCGCCAACCCAGACAGGAAGATCACATCAGTGACTCAACCCACTCAAGTGACGCACCCCTCCTAGGGACGGTATGAAAGAGCCCCAGTAAGCCAGTGACTCAGCCCCTGTAATAGGGTGAGAGGCAGAGAATCCCAGTGGAAAGAGGGGAACCGGCCAGGCAGAGACAGCAAGGGCGGTTCGTTGCTCCAGAGCCTTTCCGTTCACCTTCCCACTCCTGGGCCAGACTACACTCAATCATATGACCCACTGAAGAGATGAGTCTTCAGTAAAGACTTAAAGGTTGAGACCGAGTTTGCGTCTCTTACATGGGTAGGCAGACCATTCCATAAAAATTGAGCTCTATAGGAGAAAGCCCTGCCTCCAGCTGTTTGTTTAGAAATTCTAGGGACAATTAGGAGGCCTGCGTCTTGTGACCGTAGCGTACGTGTAGGTATGTACGGCAGGACCAAATCAGAGAGATAGGTAGGAGCAAGCCCATGTAATGCTTTGTAGGTTAGCAGTAAAACCTTGAAATCAGCCCTTGCCTTGACAGGAAGCCAGTGTAGGGAGGCTAGCACTGGAGTAATATGATCAAATATGATCAAATGAGCAAATTGTACTTTTACTTCACTACATTCCTAAAGAAAGCGATGTACTTTTTACTCTGTACATTTTCCCTGACACCCAAAAGTACTTGTTACATTTGGAATGCTTAGCAGGACAGGAAAATGGTCCAATTCACACACTTATCAAGAGAACATCCCTGGTCCTCCCTACTGCCTCTGATCTGGTGGACTCACTAAACAGAGAACATCCCTGGTCCTCCCTACTGCCTCTGATCTGGAGGGCTCACTAAACAGAGAACATCCCTGGTCCTCCCTACTGCCTCTGATCTGGTGGACTCACTAAACAGAGAACATCCCTGGTCCTCCCTACTGCCTCTGATCTGGAGGACTCACTAAACAGAGAACATCCCTGGTCATCCCTACTGCCTCTGATCTGGAGGACTCACTAAACAGAGAACATCCCTGGTCATCCCTACTGCCTCTGATCTGGAGGACTCACTAAACAGAGAACATCCCTGGTCATCCCTACTGCCTCTGATCTGAAGGACTCACTAAACAGAGAACATCCCTGGTCCTCCCTACTGCCTCTGATCTGGAGGACTCACTAAACAGAGAACATCCCTGGTTATCCCTACTGCCTCTGATCTGGAGGACTCACTAAACAGAGAACATCCCTGGTCATCCCTACTGCCTCTGATCTGGAGGACTAACTAAACAGAGAACATCCCTGGTCATCTCTACTGCCTCTGATCTGGAGGACTCACTAAACAGAGAACATCCCTGGTCATCCCTACTGCCTCTGATCTGAAGGACTCACTAAACAGAGAACATCCCTGGTCATCCCTACTGCCTCTGATCTGGAGGACTCACTAAACAGAGAACATCCCTGGTTATCCCTACTGCCTCTGATCTGAAGGGCTCACTAAACAGTGAACATCCCTGGTCATCCCTACTGCCTCTGATCTGGAGGACTCACTAAACAGTGAACATCCCTGGTCATCCCTACTGCCTCTGATCTGGAGGACTCACTAAACAGAGAACATCCCTGGTCATCTCTACTGCCTCTGATCTGGAGGACTCACTAAACAGAGAACATCCCTGGTCCTCCCTACTGCCTCTGATCTGGAGGACTCACTAAACAGAGAACATTCCTGGTCATCCCTACTGCCTCTGATCTGGGGGACTCACTAAACAGAGAACATCCCTGGTCCTCCCTACTGCCTCTGATCTGGAGGACTCACTAAACACACTGTCTGAGTGTTGGAGTGTGCCCCTGGCTAACTAGATAAAATACCAAATAAAATGGTGCCATCTGGTTTGCTTAATATCAGGAATTTGAAATGATTTATACATTTACTTTTGATACTTAAGTATATTTAAAACCAAATACTTTTAGGCTTATACTCAAGTAGTATTTTACTGGCTTTCATTGTTACTTGAATCTTTTTCTATGAAGGTGTCTTTACTTTTACTCAAGTATGACGACTGGGTACTTTTTCCACCACTGCTAGTGTATAATCCTACCCTTGATATTAAATGAAGCTCTTCGATTAAAAAGGGAGACATTTCTCAGAGATGATCCTACACTGACCTCTGGAGGGAAACTGTGGGATTACACAAAGTCACGGCAGAATTCTATAGTATCCTATTCAATTCAATTCCCCTGGCTTGAGATATAAAACAAAATAAACACATTTAAGATTATCCCTAAATACATATATACCTTTTATACAAACCATTCCACAGTATAATGATACTGTCACTAAAGCAGATACCTCATACCAGTTAAATAAAGGTTGAATAAAAAATAAAGAAAGAAAAAAGATATGATCAAATGCAATTAGAATCAAGTTAGAAGGTAGTGCAAGTTTAAGACTGGATCTTGTCAGCCCTGCTCTATGATAGGCTGTTACTGTCACCTGATGCAGCATGGCAGGGGGAGAGGAGAGGGAGAGGGGACAGGGTTGTGCCTTAGACAGCTGTCATTTACATTTTTAGATTTAAAAAAAACATTCACCTGTCCTTCCCTCCCCTCCTCTCCTCTCCTCTCCTCTCCTCTCCTCTCCTCTCCTCTCCTCTCCTTCCCCTCCTCCTCTCCTCCTCCTCCTCCTCCTGCTCTCCTCCCCCTCTCCTCCCCCTCCTCTCCTCCTCCTCCTCTCCTCCTCCTCTCCTCCCCCTCCTCTCCTCCTCCTCCTCTCCTCCTCCTCTCCTCCCCCTCCTCTCCTCCTCCTCCTCCTCCTCCTCCTGCTCTCCTCCCCCTCCTCCTCATCTCCTCCCCCTCTTCTCCCCCTCCTCTTCTCCCCCTCTCCTCCCCCTCCTCTCCTCCCCCTCCTCTCCTCCTCCTCTCCTCCTCCTCCTCTCCTCCCCCTCCTCTCCTCCTCCTCTCCTCCCCATCCTCTCCTCCCTGTTGCTTTTCTTAGTACTGCTGACGGAAATAGAAGCTGTCAGTTTGGATCTGGATCCCACTCCAGTAACAACAGTAGAATGCCATAATATTAATTATAAACATTACATTTGGATATTATTTTTCAATAGAGAGAAAAAAGTAAATATCCAAATGTAAATGTTTATTATTAAAATCATGAATTTGATGTTCTATTTATAGGGTCAGGATCCAACTGCAGTAACCCTCCATGCCGAGGCACCTGCTGCTACAGACAGATACTGAGAGACTGAGATGGTGAGAGAGATACAGAGAGAGAACAGGGGAGGGGAAATAAACAACAGAAAGAACAGAACGAGTGTTTTTGTGTGATGCTTTCACACTGTGGGGACAGGGGGCCACGGTGATATATTTACATAGAGACGCCGTACAAAAACCTCCTACCATTCACTTCCATACAGGAGAGGTCTGGGGCCTATTCACACACTACTACAGACTGTCGAGGAGTCTGGAGAGATGTTTTGATAATACTGAAGGATAAAACAAGATTTCAACCAGTCTTCAGGATTATAAAATCTACTTTATTGGGAGCATTTTCCTGGACAAAACAACAAACTTATGAAGTCAGATTTAGTTCCATAAGGGAGTTGGTTTGATTCATGTTTGACCACAAAATCTCCTCAAATGTTTTGCTGAACTCAGTAGTTATTTTTAGAGTATCTCTGAGTATCTCTGAGTATCTCCGTTCATATTCCCTTGAGGCTGAATGACAAAGAGATCTGAGGTATTTTTGGAAGAGGAGGAAAACGATGTGACACTGGAAGTGAGGCCTACTTTGGGAATGGAACCAAACTCACTGTTTTAGGTAAGTTCACTTCAGATGAACGACATTGATATAGATCTGTGATCCTGGAGATGTTTGATTAGTGTCTCTGATTCAGCTGAACTAAATGGTTGATGTGAAAACACTGTGACTTCAACCCAACCAGCCTTCTTTGGCAATGGAACCAAACTCACTGTTTTAGGTAAATACTTCCTAATTGATTTACTTACTGTACCTGACAATGTTATGTTTATGGATCTAATAGTTCATTTGAACAATTTGACAAGTCGTAAAAAGCGGTTATTATGTTAGATGACAAATGCGTAGACAAGTTCAGTAGCTACTGGTTGGCACATTACTGCTCAGTATGTCCACACTGTGACAACTATGATCCTGCATTCTTTGGAGCAGGAACCAAACTGACTGTTCTGGGTAAGAGAATATTCACCATGATGGAACTAATGGGTCTCTATGTGTGGTTTAGGGGTTTGGTGATGTGAGGAGTTAGTTGATTCTAGATTCAGTACATTAGATTAGTTCATACTAGTGTTACTCCGCTTTTTGATGTTAAGCCTGTACACTGTGCCAACTATGAGGCCTATTTTGGACAAGGCACCAAATTAACAGTTCTCGGTAAGTGATCCCGTACACTATGTTTGGCGTACGGACAATGAATGTGAGTGAGACAACATGCTCGTGAGAAGAGATTTGATATCGTAGTATTACAGTATGTTTGAGTCATCTGTGTCGGTCTTGTTTAACTGGTTGAAACGCGGTGTTGATCGGTAGGACGTCTTGACCAATACAGTTATCGAAGGCCAAGTACGATTTAAAGTTGACGAGAAAAGGACTTGCTTGACTAGAGCAGTATCCCACTGTACTGTGTTAATGGGGCCAGGCTCAGCACGTCTATACAGTATATCTATATTAGAGCAGTATTCCACTGTACTGTGTTAATGGTGCCAGGCTCAGCACGTCTATATATCTATATTAGAGCAGTATTCCACTGTAATGTGTTAATGGTGCCAGGCTCAGCACATCTATACTGTATATCTATAATAGAGCAGTGTTCCACTGTACTGTGCTAATGGTGTCGGCCAGGCTTACTTCGGTGGAGGAACCAGGTTAACTGTTCTAGGTGAGAAATGACACTGAAAAAAAGAGCAGTAAGCTGTTGGTTATAAACCATGTAAACTATGTGGTTATAATGTAGGTGGTTGTAAAGTTTATTAGAGAATGATACTGTAACAGAATGACTGGGTGGTATCTATCGATCGTCCTCCTGACGTGGTTACATACAGGTGGAGTAAATCCACTGTGCTGGTGGTGTCGGCCAGGCTGACTTCGGTGGAGGAACCCGGTTAACTGTTCTAGGTGAGACAACACACTAACATAATATAACGTTGGCACCTGATTGTGATTTTTAAAAACTACATGTCATTTAAACACCTTTATATGTTATGGCTACAGTCTGTAGGTTACAGTGTGTGGTTGATATTCATGGATTGGAATGTGACCTAAAGATTGGTCGAGGTGGAACGCACTTGAATTTAATTTGTAAAATAGTCCCCATAATTTATTTGGTTGTAAACTATGTCAGATTTAACCACACTCAGCTGAATGTCTCAGAGGTCCTGTGAAGAGTTTTTGAATAACTTTAACAGAGGAACAAAGATCGAAACAAAGTCAGAGAGACAGTAAAGATACTGCTTTGTGTCTCTGTGCTCGTACTCTGAGGCATATTTTGGAGCCGGCACCAAACTCACCGTTTTAGGTAAGAAAATGAACAATGAACTGTTGTGGACTCTATCTGACAAATGTACACGAGGAAATAACAAAGACCAAAACATTTTTACATTTGGCAATATAGAAAATATCGGATTTGACTATACGTCTAAATGGTGTTAAAGCAAGAGACTGTATTTGAATGGATCCCAGTAAATGCATTAGTTATGTGCTCCAATCATCATGGTTATAACGCTGTCTGGCTCCGTGCCCAGACACAGTCTTACTTCATTATAATACCTATCAGCTAGAGGAGAAGAGGTTCCTTAGCAGTGGAACCAGACGCAGTCTTCCTTCATTATAATACATATCAGCTAGAGGAGAAGAGGTTCCTTAGCAGTGGAACCAGACACAGTCTTCCTTCATTATAATGCCTATCAGCTAGAGGAGAAGATAAGTGGAACCAGACACAGTCTTCCTTCATTATAATACCTATCAGCTAGAGGAGAAGAGGTTCCTTCACAGTGGAACCAGACACAGTCTTCCTTCATTATAATACCTATCAGCTAGAGGAGAAGAGGTTCCTTAGCAGTGGAACCAGACACAGTCTTCCTTCATTATAATACCTATCAGCTAGAGGAGAAGAGGTTCCTTCACAGTGGAACTAGACACAGTCTTCCTTCATTATAATGCCTATCAGCTAGAGGAGAAGAGGTTCCTTCGCAGTGGAACCAGACACAGTCTTAGGTACTTAGGTCAAAACAATGATCCATTTCATCTCTACATAATCTGGAAATGATTTTGTGATGTCATTACATTTCATAGAATAACTAAATCCAACAACCAAAGACAGCAGGTTGGGGATGTAAAGGCTGCAGCTAAACTCTGCTAGTACTGAGTAGTGAGGAGGGGTTATTTCTGTAGCTCTGTATCAGTGTGAACACCAACCAGGCGTACTTCGGCAACGGCACCAAACTCACAGTTCTGGGTGAGAAAACTGATTCTGTCACCTGTTATCTATGCCGTCATGGGTTTATCTGTTAGTGAAAGAGACTGTCTTGTCTTGTTTTTTTTATCCGGTGTGTGAACCAGAGATGGAGAGAAAATATCTTTATGGTTTATAAAACAATGTTCCAATTCCTCAGGCGTTTGGTTTGTAATGGATCTACATTGTGGTGTTGTATCAGTTTGAATGGAAGTGCATAACAGTTCAGAAGAGGCAAAGTAACAGATCTGTGTCAGATGTCATCCAGTGTCTGTAATGTAGAGCATGGCATGTCTCTGTGGTACACGGATAAGGCAGAGTTTGGTCCAGGTACCAGACTCACTGTTCTAGGTAAGGGATTCAGCTTTTCAACTTTCTTTTAAAAAAAATATTGCAAATACATCATCATGAAATTGTTTTTAAATTAAGGGGTTTGTTTGCTTTGCATTCCTGGCACAGTTGAGCATGAAAATATTCAGGGGGGGGGGGAGGGACATTTAAGCTGTACAAAGAGCTAATGATAAAGTGAATTAGCCCTATGCTCTGTCGACATAGACATGCTTAGAAATACGGTATTACTTCCTTTGCTACAAGCCAAACTACTGCAAATACACCAATGGGTAGCTAGAATCCTCTTGGTTTTCTGTCTGTGAGGATGTGGTGTGCTCTGGAGGTTATGCTGCCTACTTTGGAGAGGGAACTAAGCTAACAGTTCTGGGTAAGAAAACTGTAATACTGTTATAATACTGTAGTAATACTGTTATAATACTGTAGTAATACTGTTAGAATACTGTAATACTGGTAGAATACTGTAATACAGTTAGAATACTGTAGTAATACTGTAGTAATACTGGTAGAATACTGTAATACTGTTAGAATACTGTAAGAATACTGTAGTAATACTGTAGTAATACTGGTATACAACTGTAATACTGGTAGAACCTGTAGTAACACTGTAAGAATACTGTAGTAATACTGTAGTAATACTGTAAGAATACTGCAAGAATACTGTAGTAATACTGTAAGAATACTGTAAGAATAATGTTAGAATACTGTAGTAATACTGTTACAATACTGTAAGAATACTGTTAGAATACTGTAGTAATACTGTTACAATACAGTAAGAATACTGTTATAATACTGCAAGAATACTGTTATAATACTGTAAGAATACTGTTATAATACTGTAAGAATATTGTAAGAGGAATACTGTAATAATACTGTAGTAATAATGATACTATAAGAATACTGTAAGAATACTGTAGTAATAATCATACTATAAGAATACTGTAAGAATACTGTAATAATACTGTAGTAATATTAATACTGTAAGAATTCTGTAAGAATTTGTTTCTATGTGTTTGACTTGGCATACATTTATTGATTAATGACATTTTGTGATGAACTGTCTCATTGATTCATTTTGTGATGAACTCTCTCATTGATTCATTTTGTGATGAGCTCTCTCATTGATTCATTTTGTGATGAACTCTCTCATTGATTCATTTTGTGATGAACTGTCTCATTGATTCATTTTGTGATGAACTCTCTCATTGATTCATTTTGTGATGAACTCTCTCATTGATTCATTTTGTGATGTACTGTCTCATTGATTCATTTTGTGATGAACTCTCTCATTGATTCATTTTGTGATGAACTGTGTTTTAAAGCACTCGGGTTCAGGTATGATGTCGACAGCAAACAGAGCCATTGATTGAGTGTTAAAATACTCCACTGTTTTCTCCATGCAGATCCAAACATCAAAGTCACTGAACCCACAGTGAAAGTCCTAGCACCCTCCGCTAAGGAGTGTGAAGATAGAAACAAGAAGAAGAAGAAGACCCTAGTGTGTGTAGCCACCCGCTTCTACCCCGACCACGTCACGGTCTTCTGGCAGATCAACAATGTCAACAGAACTGAAGGTGCCGGGACCGATAACAGAGCCTTGTGGGATAAAGATGGTTTATACAGTATCACCAGCAGATTGAGAGTCCCAGCCATTGAATGGAACAAACCAGAGAACAGATTCACCTGCATTGTCAGCTTTTACGATGGGACTGACAATATAAGAGTGAATGACACCATTAGTGGAGATCTCCAAGGTAATAAAACAATGAACATTGTCTGTGTTTCTGAGAAGAAATAGATTTGACTGAACTAGTACACTAGTTTTGAGGCTCCAATGCATTCCCCAATGTCTAAGTGGTACCGTGGTGTATAATCTCATCTGAAACTCTCCTTCTTTGTTTCTTTCAGGTCAAAGTGGGGGAGAGATAACGACAGGTAAATGTGCCCATTTTATACCTGTATACTGTACTGATGACCTGCATACTGATGACCTGCATACTGATGACCTGCATACTGATGACCAGCATACTGATGACCTGCATACTGTACTGATGACCTACATACTGTACTGATGACCTGCATACTGTACTGATGACCTGCATACTGTACTGATGACCAACATACTGTACTGATGACCTGCATACTGATGACCTGCATACTGATGACCTGCATACTGTACTGATGACCAGCATACTGATGACCTGCATACTGTACTGATGAGATGACCTGCATACTGTACTGATGACCTGCATACTGATGACCTGCATACTGATGACCTACATACTGTACTGATGACCAACATACTGTACTGATGACCAGCATACTGATGACCTGCATACTGATGACCTACATACTGTACTGATGACCAGCATACTGATGACCTGCATACTGATGACCTACATACTGTACTGATGACCAGCATACTGATGACCTGCATACTGATGACCTGCATACTGATGACCTGCATACTGATGGCCAACATACTGATGACCTACATACTGATGACCTGCATACTGTACTGATGACCTGCATACTGATGACCTGCATACTGTACTGATGACCTGCATACTGATGACCTGCATACTGTACTGATGACCTGTATACTGTACTGATGACCTGCATACTGTACTGATGACCTGCATACTGTACTGATGACCTGCATACTGATGACCTGCATACTGTACTGATGACCTGCATACTGTACTGATGACCAACATACTGTACTGATGACCTGCATACTGTACTGATGACCTGCATACTGATGACCTGCATACTGTACTGATGACCTGCATACTGTACTGATGACCAACATACTGTACTGATGACCTGCATACTGTACTGATGACCTGCATACTGATGACCTGCATACTGATGACCTACATACTGATGACCAACATACTGTGCTGATGACCTACATACTGATGACCTGCATACTGTACTGATGACTGATGACACTGGCCTAGATCATTAGTTGGATCCCCAGGGCCAAGAAACACTAACCTAGATCATTGGTTGGATCCCCAGGGCCAATAAACACTAACCTAGATCATTAGTTGGATCCCCAGGACCAAGAAACACTAACCTAGATCATTGGTTGGATCCCCAGGGCCAAGAAACACTAACCTAGATCATTGGTTGGATCCCCAGGACCAAGAAACACTAACCTAGATCATTAGTTGGATCCCCAGGGCCAATAAACACTAACCTAGATCATTAGTTGGATCCCCAGGGCCAATAAACACTAACCTAGATCATTAGTTGGATCCCCAGGGCCAATAAACACTAACACTAACCTAGATCATTAGTTGGATCCCCAGGACCAAGAAACACTAACCTAGATCATTAGTTGGATCCCCAGGACCAAGAAACACTAACCTAGATCATTAGTTGGATCCCCAGGGCCAATAAACACTAACCTAGATCATTAGTTGGATCCCCAGGGCCAATAAACACTAACCTAGATCATTAGTTGGATCCCCAGGGCCAAGAAACACTAACCTAGATAGTTAGTTGGATCCCCAGGACCAATAAACACTAACCTAGATCATTAGTTGGATCCCCAGGGCCAATAAACACTAACCTAGATCATTAGTTGGATCCCCAGGGCCAAGAAACACTAACCTAGATCATTAGTTGGATCCCCAGGGCCAAGAAACACTAACCTAGATCATTGGTTGGATCCCCAGGACCAATAAACACTAACCTAGATCATTAGTTGGATCCCCAGGGCCAATAAACACTAACCTAGATCATTGGTTGGATCCCCAGGACCAAGAAACACTAACCTAGATCATTGGTTGGATCCCCAGGGCCAATAAACACTAACCTAGATCATTGGTTGGATCCCCAGGACCAAGAAACACTAACCTAGATCATTGGTTGGATCCCCAGGGCCAATAAACACTAACCTAGATCATTGGTTGGATCCCCAGGGCCAATAAACACTAACCTAGATCATTGGTTGTGCTGTATTTTTCTCAATGGCTGATCTGCTAACAATATCATCTGATACCACCTTAATCAAGGTCATTTGAATGTATTATTGCCCTTGCAGATTACTACGTGAAGAGCACCCAGACTGCCAAGCTGGCCTACAGCATCTTCATCGCTAAGAGTACCTTCTATGGCCTGGTCGTCATGGTTATGATTTGGAAGTTCCAGGTGAGTTCGCTGCAAATATGATAAAGGTTCATCTCTCTCCTCTTCTATCTCTGCCTTGTGCTAAAGGAGTCCCAGATCAGTTTTGTACGGTCTTGCCAACTCCTATGGTCAGGTTGACAGTGACCACACAAACAGATCCCACTGGGCACACCACGTCGTTTCAACGTGGATAATTGGGAAATATTTGGTTTAGACGTTGATCAATGAGATTACAATTTATATTCACCCAATCAAAAAAGACAGCCAAAAGTTAGTTGAATTCCCAGTGTGTTATCCCCATGATTTCAACCATTGAAAAGGACAACACAGTTCAATTGGGGATCCACTGTCAGATATTGAATCATTTACAGAACAGATTACTGTGTTATCACTGGGCTTCATCTAATAGCACAACCACATGAGCTGGATTGCAGTTGAGAGTTACATTATAGCACACGGTACAAATGATCAATGCCATTTGAGATTCTATTTTGATTTTAAGCGGAGATCTCTCAACAATCCATCCCACGATAGCACAGAGGTCATAATCACTGAAAAATAGCATAGCTAAGCGTGACTGGGTTAAAACCTGGGATGGAAGACAGATGAACTCTCCAGTAGGAGGGGCTGCCCAGCATAATGTTTTTGTTTCTGATAGTGACCCTGACCTTGAATATCTGATATTGTTTTAAATCGATCAAAATTCAAAATATTTTGTCTATGTTGAAATTAGTTTACCATAATGACACAATCCTGTGATTTAAATTTCACCCCCCCCAAACAAAACAGTTTACGTCGATTACTTTTAAAAAAAGCATATTCTACGTAGATTCCACGTCACAATACGTTGACAAATAGCGTTGAAACGACGTTGATTCAATCAGTTTGAGCCCAGTGGGATGTCACATGACAGGCAGGCGGGATACGCAGGACAGAACAAACAGATCTGGGATCAGGCTAGGTAAGGACCATAGGAGTTGACAGGACAGCACAAACAGATCTGGGATCAGGTTAGCTATGGGCTAATAAAGGTTTGAACCTGACACCATCATATAAATAAAACCTTGATTCTATTTCTGTGGACACCATACTGTCTTTATCCTGTATCTCTGTGTTCCCATACAGACACCATACTGTCTTCATCCTGTATCTCTGTGTTTCCATACAGACACCATACTGTCTTTATCCTGTATCTCTGTGTCTGTGTTTCCATACAGACACCATACTGTCTTTATCCTGTATCTGTGTGTTTCCATACAGACACCATACTGTCTTTAATCGCTGTGTCTGTGTTTCCCATACAGACTCCATATTGTCTTTATCCTGTATCTCTGTGTTTCCCATACAGACACCATACAGACACCATACTGTCGTTATCCTGTATCTCTGTGTTTCCATACAGACACGATACTGTCTTCATCCTGTATCTCTGTGTTCCCATACAGACACCATACTGTCTTCATCCTGTATCTCTGTGTTTCCATACAGACACCATACTGTCTTTAATCGCTGTGTCTGTGTTTCCCATACAGACTCCATATTGTCTTTATCCTGTATCTCTGTGTTTCCCATACAGACACCATACAGACACCATACTGTCTTTATCCTGTATCTCTGTGTTTCCATACAGACACCATACTGTCTTTATCCTGTATCTCTGTGTTTCCCATACAGACACCATACAGACACCATACTGTCTTTATCCTGTATCTCTGTGTTTCCATACAGACACCATACTGTCTTCATCCTGTATCTCTGTGTTTCCATACAGACACCATACTGTCTTCATCCTGTATCTCTGTGTTCCCATACAGACACCATACTGTCTTTATCCTGTATCTCTGTGTTTCCATACAGACACCATACTGTCTTCATCCTGTATCTCTGTGTTCCCATACAGACACCATACTGTCTTTATCCTGTATCTCTGTGTTTCCATACAGACACCATACTGTCTTCATCCTGTATCTCTGTGTTCCCATACAGACACCATACTGTCTTCATCCTGTATCTCTGTGTTCCCATACAGACACCATACTGTCTTCATCCTGTATCTCTGTGTCTGTTTTTCACATGCAGGGCTCCTCAGAGAAACAGATTTAATGGAATACAAGTGGCCCAAGGAGGATGTCCTGCATGGGTGTTGATTCTTCCATGTGATCAAGAACGGACTGGCAAATGGGCAATTCTGGCAAATGCCAGACGGACCGATTCATCTTTAGCCCAGTGGGCCTGTCTAAATTGGCTTTTTTTTTTTAAGCAAAATAATAATAATTTGTCTAGTAAAGAGGGTCTTAAAGAAAAACATGGGCAGGTGTGTTAGAAATGCCTGGGCCGGTTTCTGGTCCCAGTCTGCCCCTGCATGTAATTGTATTGTCCATTGTGCTTATTGTTGCCAGTATCTCTTTATTGCCCTGTCTATGTGAAGATGTGCTTTGAAGAATCTCCTATGAACATGAACTGGCAATTTAAATGTATATTTAAATAAATTCAGCCAAAACAATCTTTCCATTAACTTACAAAATCAATGTGTTTGTTTTTCCAGTAATTACAGGAGATTATGTATCAATACACTTTGCTTTCCATTTTCTAAATGTTAGTTTGTGAATAATAAACTGTATATAATTAGGGACAGATCAAAATGTACCTCTCCACAGTTACAAATATTTCCACGACCCTCCCCCTCATAGAATTAACTCAATATAATGTTTACGACCACAAATAACAAGAACTGTAGCGACCCTATTTTTATAAACGTGGATATTGACTTTGACACTTCAGTCTGCTTTTCTGGCACAGTTGATGCCACGCAGGGCTTTGGGCCAGAAGGTTGAGGGTTCACCGACCACCACAGACGAGCTCACTCTCCCTTCCTGTTTCATCACATTACGATCAGAGACGGAGGCAGACCATGATCAGCTAGGGGGAAATCAGAGTTTCAACATTTTGATGCCATATTTATATAAAATATATTCAACGAATCTTCCACCGACAGGTTTGACAACCAATTAACAAAACAAACCAACTTCGAGCACTTTGATATCATGGTCTGTGTTTTGAACAAACAGAAAATACATCCCTCCCTACCTTGTAGACTGACCCAGTATTGAAGGCTTGGCTTGACAATCTCCTAGTGTCATTAAACGTTATAGTGTTTTGGAACAATGTCTCTTTTCATTCATCGATTGGCCACTGCACAGTACGGATTGATTGATTTTATTTGTCTGTAAAAAAAAAATACATATATATATTTATACACATTATTTAAAATGTATTATTTGTTTAAGTGACTGGGATTGCACAATAAAGTCTGGGACTTATTTCCATTGTGGTCCCTATTTTTATTTACATAAATACATATACAATTACTTATACAATTACATATACAATTACATAAATAGAGACAGAAACATTCTCAACCTCCAGATGAGTATGAGGGGAAATACAATTCTGACCAGCTTGTTTGGCCAGTAGCTTGTTCTCTAGATGTTTGGGGCTGCTGGGGGAAACCATGATGTTCAGCATAATCAGACACTATACTAGATGTTTGGGGCTGCTGGGGAACCATGATGTTCAGCATAATCAGACACTAGACTAGATGTTTGGGGCTGCTGGGGAACCGTGATGTGCAGCATAATCAGACACTAGACTAGATGTTTGGGGCTGCTGGGGAACCATGATGTTCAGCATAATCAGACACTAGACTAGATGTTTGGGGCTGCTGGGGAACCATGATGTTCAGCATAATCAGACACTAGACTAGATGTTTGGGGCTGCTGGGGAACCATGATGTTCAGCATAATCAGACACTAGACTAGATGTTTGGGGCTGCTGGGGAACCATGATGTTCAGCATAATCAGACACTAGACTAGATGTTTGGGGCTGCTGGGGAACCATGATGTGCAGCATAATCAGACACTAGACTAGATGTTTGGGGCTGCTGGGGAACCATGATGTTCAGCATAATCAGACACTAGACTAGATGTTTGGGGCTGCTGGGGAACCATGATGTGCAGCATAATCAGACACTAGACTAGATGTTTGGGGCTGCTGGGGAACCATGATCTTCAGCATAATCAGACACTAGATTAGATGTTTGGGGCTGCTGGGGAACCATGATGTGCAGCATAATCAGACACTAGACTAGATGTTTGGGGCTGCTGGGGAACCATGATGTGCAGCATAATCAGACACTATACTAGATGTTTGGGGCTGCTGGGGAACCATGATGTTCAGCATAATCAGACACTAGACTAGATGTTTGGGGCTGCTGGGGAACCATGATGTGCAGCATAATCAGACACTAGACTAGATGTTTGGGGCTGCTGGGGAACCATGATGTTCAGCATAATCAGACACTAGACTAGATGTTTGGGGCTGCTGGGGAACCATGATGTGCAGCATAATCAGACACTAGACTAGATGTTTGGGGCTGCTGGGGAACCATGATGTTCAGCATAATCAGACACTAGATTAGATGTTTGGGGATGCTGGGGAACCATGATGTTCAGCATAATCAGACACTATACTAGATGTTTGGGGCTGCTGGGGAACCATGATGTGCAGCATAATCAGACACTAGACTAGATGTTTGGGGCTGCTGGGGAACCATGATGTTCAGCATAATCAGACACTAGACTAGATGTTTGGGGCTGCTGGTGAACCATGATGTGTTTGAGTCTTTATGGTGTCTGTAGCTTCTAGGTTTGCATCTAAGTGGTCGACAGATTATCATAAGAAAATTCAAAATTTTCATAAAAACAATATGCCATTTTCAGAGTTTCCATCAGTAAAGTTTGGAGCCGGACAACATGACAGTGCCATGGGATCTTTAATGACCTCAGAGAGCCAGGACACCAGGGTTAACCCCCTACTCTTACAACATGACAGGGAAGATTGTAATTTACCAAACATTTGATAAATTGGACATCCATTCAGATCCAACCTGGCGCAGATCAATTAACGAGGAACAAATGAGCCACATTTACATGTCCTTAAAAACAGCGTTTAAAAAACAATTTATTATTTATCTGTTATTTTACCAGGTATGTTGACTGAGAACACGTTCTCAATTGCTTAAATGTCTACTGTATGATACAACCATTTTAATATATACACTACCGTTTAAAGGTTTGGGGTCACTTAGAAATGTTTTTGTTTTTGAAAGAAAAGGAAACATTTTTGTCCATTAAAACAACATCAAATTGATCAGAAATACAGTGTAGACATTGTTAATGTTGTAAATGACTGTTGTAGCTGGAAACGGCTGAGTTTTAATGGAATATCTACATAGGCGTACAGAGGCCCATTATCAGCAGCCATCACTCCTGTGTTCCAATGGCACATTGTGTAGTACCCGCAAAACACCAGTCTCAACGTCAACAGTGAAGAGGCGACTCCGGGATGCTGGCCTTCTAGGCAGAGTTGCAAAGAAAAGCCATATCTCAGACTGGCCAATAAAAAGAAAAGATTAAGATGGACAAAAGAACACAGACACTGGACAGAGGAACTCTGCCTAGAAGGCCAGCATCCCGGAGTCACCTCTTCACTGTTGACGTTGAGACTGGTGTTTTGCAGGTACTATTTAATGAAGCTGCTAGTTGAGGACTTGTGAGGCGTCTGTTTCTCAAACTAGACACTCTAAAATACTTGTCCTCTTGCTCAGTTGTGCACCGGAGCCTCCCACACAGTTTGCACTGTTCTGTGAAGGGAGTAGTACACAGCGTTGTACGAGATCTTCAGTTTCCTGGCAATTACTCACGCGGAATAGCCTTCATTTCTCAGAACAAGAATAGACTGATGAGTTTCAGAAGAAAGCTATTTGTTTCTGGCCATTTTGAGCCTGTAATCAAACCCACAAATGCTGATGCTCCAGATACTCAACTAGTCTAAAGAAGGCCAGTTTTGTTTCAGCTGTGCTAACACAATAGCAAAAGGGTTTTCTTATGATCAATTAGCCTTTTAAAATGATAAACTTGGATTAGCTAACACAACGTGCCATTGGAACACAGGAGTGATGGCTGCTGATAATGGGCCTCTGTACACCTATGTAGATATTACATTTCAGCTACAATAGTCATTTACAACATCAACAATGTCTACACTGTATTTCTGATCAATTTTATGTTATTTTAATGGACATAAATGTGCTTTTCTTTCAAAGACAAGGACATTTCTAAGTGACCCCAAACCTTCAACCCCCCCCCCCTCCCCCCCAGTAAATGTTGATCTGTCCCTTGGTTTGCCTGTGTGTAGTTTTAGCATATCAACCAGCTGGAAAACATAAATTGTTACTATATACTCTCTCTTTACTCAGTAATAAAGTTGTAAATGACAGATTGTGACTCTGATACTTATTTCCAGCTAAGAGAAGTTAGTGATGTTGAAACCGAACTCATGTCGTAATTTATGGAAAGGGCTTGGCAATGACCAATCTGACAACAATAGACTGTCAAATTAACAAATTTATATAATTTAATCTGACAATAATAGACTGTCAAATTAACAAATGTATATCATTTAATCTGACAATAGACACTTTGTCAGATTAACAAATGTATATTTAATCTGAAAATAAAAACTCTGTCAAATTAACAAATGTATATAATTTAATTTGAAAATAGACACTGTCAAATTAACAAATGTATATAATTTAAACTGACAAAAATACACACTCTTTATCAAATGAACAAATGTATATAATTGAATCCATCACAAGATGGTTGATTTACTCAAAGCTCGTTGGAGCAGAAACTCTCTACACAGTTGTGATTTCAACAGTAGCTTCATCCTTCCCATGAAGGGAGGATGTTTTCTTGCAGTTATTTTCATTCTGTTGTGTGTCTGTGTCACACCTGTTTCTGAGAAACTCACCACTTCCTTCCCACACAGAGAGGACGTTTCCATGATGCTCTGCAGCGCTGCAGTGCATCGTGGGTCTCATGGCCTATACACTCAAGTGGAAAAGTTATATCTGACCCAGATAGGGTTTATCTGGCTCAGATCAAATTTCCATCTGAGTCAAAAGGAAGTTTCAGGCTACATTCACAGCAGTTCAACACTTTCAGTTGACGTCTGCAAGTTTAATGGCTGTATATAAGTTATAAATTGTCCTTTTTGCTAAATACATTTATGGTCTGGGGGAGAAACAGTGTGGTGATTATCACATAGCTGTATTTCTACCTTATAACAGGAAATTGATGCTCCCATCGCATAGAAGAGTGGGGGTGGTGTGTGTTAGTGGTTGTTGTGAAACTGAGCCTTGCAGCTCTGCAGGGGTGGAGGTGGAGGTAGAGAGAGAGAGAGAGAGAGAGACAGCCGAGGAGAGGATGTGGTGACAGAGAGAGAACGCGCTGAAGCACAGGCAGGATGCTGAGAAACAGCCTTCCATCTCACCACAACCTTACCCAACCCACACTGTGCAACACACACCTGCAGCTTTGCAATCTCCTCTCCTCTCCTCTCCTCTCCTCTCCTCTCCTCTCCTCTCCTCTCCTCTCCTCTCCTCTCCTCTCCTCTCCTCTCCTCTCCCCTCCCCTCCCCTCCCCTCTCCTCTCCTCTCCTCTCCTCTCCTCTCCTCTCCTCTCCTCTCCTCTCCTCTCCCCTCCCCTCCCCTCCCCTCTCCTCTCCTCTCCTCTCCTCTCCCCTCCCCTCCCCTCCCCTCTCATCTCCTCTAACACAACAGCCACAGATGATGTTCCATTTCTATGTCAACTGGCATAACAAAGCCCAGAGACCTTTCTGAGTCACATGTTGTCACCGTCACACACACAGCTGTTTGTTCAACCTGTTGTAAAGAAATGACAAGTAGTGTAGTCTCTCTTCTACAATGTTTTGATGTTCATTCTACTTTTCCATGTAGTGTTGTGGAAGAAAGAGGTTTCTGAGACTCCTATAGCTCCATCTCTGATGACTGCATGAGAGTCCTATAGCTCCATCTCTGATGACTGTAATAGAGTCCTATAGCTCCATCTCTGATGACTGTAATAGAGTCCTATAGCTCCATCTCTGATGACTGTAATAGAGTCCTATAGCTCCATCTCTGATGACTGTAATAGAGTCCTATAGCTCCATCTCTGATGACTGTAATAGAGTCCTATAGCTCCATCTCTGATGACTGTAATAGAGTCCTATAGCTCCATCTCTGATGACTGTAATAGAGTCCTATAGCTCCATCTCTGATGAGTGTAATAGAGTCCTACAGCTCCATCTCTGATGACTGTAATAGAGTCCTACAGCTCCATCTCTGATGACTGTAATAGAGTCCTATAGCTCCATCTCTGATGACTGTAATAGAGTCCTATAGCTCCATCTCTGATGACTGTAAGAGTCCTACAGCTCCATCTCTGATGACTGTAATAGAGTCCTATAGCTCCATCTCTGATGACTGTAATAGAGTCCTATAGCTCCATTTCTGATGACTGTAAGAGTCCTACAGCTCCATCTCTGATGACTGTAATAGAGTCCTATAGCTCCATCTCTGATGACTGTAATAGAGTCCTATAGCTCCATCTCTGATGACTGTAAGAGTCCTACAGCTCCATCTCTGATGACTGTAATAGAGTCCTATAGCTCCATCTCTGATGACTGTAATAGAGTCCTATAGCTCCATTTCTGATGACTGTAAGAGTCCTACAGCTCCATCTCTGATGACTGTAATAGAGTCCTATAGCTCCATCTCTGATGACTGTAAGAGTCCTACAGCTCCATCTCTGATGACTGTAATAGAGTCCTATAGCTCCATCTCTGATGACTGTAATAGAGTCCTATAGCTCCATCTCTGATGACTGTAATAGAGAGTCCTATAGCTCCATCTCTGATGACTGTAATAGAGTTCTATAGCTCCATCTCTGATGACTGTAAGAGTCCTACAGCTCCATCTCTGATGACTGTAATAGAGTCCTATAGCTCCATCTCTGATGACTGTAATAGAGTCCTATAGCTCCATCTCTGATGACTGTAATAGAGTTCTATAGCTCCATCTCTGATGACTGTAATAGAGTCCTATAGCTCCATCTCTGATGACTGTAATAGAGTCCTATAGCTCCATCTCTGATGACTGTAATAGAGTTCTATAGCTCCATCTCTGATGACTGTAATAGAGTCCTATAGCTCCATCTCTGATGACTGTAATAGAGTCCTATAGCTCCATCTCTGATGACTGTAATAGAGTCCTATAGCTCCATCTCTGATGACTGTAATAGAGTCCTATAGCTCCATCTCTGCTGACTGTAATAGAGTCCTATAGCTCCATCTCTGATGACTGTAATAGAGTCCTATAGCTCCATCTCTGATGACTGTAATAGAGTCCTATAGCTCCATCTCTGATGACTGTAATAGAGTCCTATAGCTCCATCTCTGATGACTGTAATAGAGTCCTATAGCTCCATCTCTGATGACTGTAATAGAGTCCTATAGCTCCATCTCTGATGACTGTAATAGAGTCCTATAGCTCCATCTCTGATGACTGTAATAGAGTCCTATAGCTCCATCTCTGATGACTGTAATAGAGTCCTACAGCTCCATCTCTGATGACTGTAATAGAGTCCTATAGCTCCATTTCTGATGACTGTAATAGAGTCCTATAGCTCCATCTCTGATGACTGTAATAGAGAGTCCTATAGCTCCATCTCTGATGACTGTAATAGAGTCCTATAGCTCCATCTCTAATGACTGTAATAGCTGTGGAGCTGTGACAATCTGTCTCTTGGTGCCTTAATGAGTCTTAATGATGGTGTGGAGCTGTGACAATCTGTTTCTTGGTGCATTAATGAGTCTTAATGATGGTGTGGAGCTGTGACAATCTGTCTCTTGGTGCATTAATGAGTCTTAATGATGGTGAGGAGCTGTGCCAATCTGTCTCTTGGTGCATTAATGAGTATTAATGATGGTGTGGAGCTGTGACAATCTGTCTCTTGGTGTCTTAATGAGTCTTAATGATGGTGTGGAGCTGTGACAATCTGTCTCTTGGTGTCTTAATGAGTCTTAATGTTTGATTGTGTTGGTGGGTTTTTGTACAGAACCGTGTCTGATCTGTCATACTGTGGGTAACCCCTCTACAGTGGTCCAGACCTGGTCCACTCTATTCCCTATAGGACCTGGTCCACTCTATTCCCTATAGGTCCTGGTCCACTATATTCCCTATAGGTCCTGGTCCACTATATTCCCTATAGGTCCTGGTCCACTATATTCCCTATAGGTCCTGGTCCACTATATTCCCTATAGGTCCTGGTCCACTATATTCCCTATAGGTCCTGGTCCACTATATTCCCTATAGGTTCTGGTCCACTATATTCCCTATAGGTCCTGGTCCACTATATTACCTATAGGTCCTGGTCCACTATATTCCCTATAGGCCCTGGTCCACTATAGGGCACTATATTCCCTATAGGTACTGGTCCACTATATTCCCTATAGGTCCTGGTCCACTATATTCCCTATAGGTCCTGGTCCACTCTATTCCCTATAGGTCCTGGTCCACTCTATTCCCTATAGGTCCTGGTCCACTCTATTCCCTATAGGTCCTGGTCCACTATATTCCCTATAGGTCCTGGTCCACTCTATTCCCTATAGGTCCTGGTCCACTATATTCCCTATAGGTCCTGGTCCACTATATTCCCTATAGGTCCTGGTCCACTATATTACCTATAGGTCCTGGTCCACTATATTCCCTATAGGTCCTGGTCCACTATATTCCCTATAGGTCCTGGTCCACTATATTCCCTATAGGTCCTGGTCCACTATATTACCTATAGGTCCTGGTCCACTATATTCCCTATAGGTCCTGGTCCACTATATTACCTATAGGTACTGGTCCACTATATTCCCTATAGGTCCTGGTCCACTATATTCCCTATAGGTCCTGGTCCACTATATTCCCTATAGGTCCTGGTCACCTATATTCCCTATAGGTCCTGGTCCACTATATTCCCTATAGGTCCTGGTCCACTATATTACCTATAGGTCCTGGTCCACTATATTCCCTATAGGTCCTGGTCCACTATATTCCCTATAGGTCCTGGTCCACTATATTCCCTATAGGTCCTGGTCCACTATATTCCCTATAGGTCCTGGTCCACTATATTCCCTATAGGTCCTGGTCCACTATATTCCCTATAGGTCCTGGTCCACTATATTCCCTATAGGTCCTGGTCCACTATATTCCCTATAGGTCCTGGTCCACTATATTCCCTATAGGTCCTGGTCCACTATATTACCTATAGGTCCTGGTCCACTATATTCCCTATAGGACCTGGTCCACTATATTCCCTATAGGTCCTGGTCCACTATATTCCCTATAGGTCCTGGTCCACTATATTCCCTATAGGTTCTGGTCCACTATATTCCCTATAGGTCCTGGTCCACTATATTACCTATAGGTCCTGGTCCACTATATTCCCTATAGGCCCTGGTCCACTATAGGGCACTATATTCCCTATAGGTCCTGGTCCACTATATTCCCTATAGGTCCTGGTCCACTATATTCCCTATAGGTCCTGGTCCACTATAAAGGGAATTTGGTGCCATTTGGGATGAAGGCGAATACTTCATACCTTCACATTTAGCATCTCCATCACCCTTACGGATTAGTGTTATGTTGTCTAATGGACGGTTAAACTAGACTAGTGTTATAGTATATAGATGTCTGGGGACCCTGAGGAGAGGGTACAACCAGTGATCTAATGGAGGGTTTAAACTAGACTAGTGTTATAGTATATAGATGTCTGGGGACCCTGAGGAGAGATTACAACCAGTGATCTAATGGAGGGTTTAAACTTACACGTCCATTGAAGAGTGGGGCAACTTCATGACTGGTTCCTGAACAAATGATTTGAGAGGAAAATACAGGTGTCACCACATTCTAAAACCCCATCTACAAGTCACACTGAGGTGGGAGTTCACACTGTCTCAGGTTTAGCATGACCTCTAGTGGTTATGAGTGGTACTATCTGGGTTGGCGCCCCCCCTTGGGTTGTGCCGTGGCGGAGATCTTTGTGGGCTATACTCGGCCTTGTCTCAGGATGGTAAGTTGGTGGTTGAAGATATCCCTCTAGTGGTGTGGGGGCTGTGCTTTGGCAAAGTGGGTGGGGTTATATCCTTCCTGTTTGGCCCTGTCCGGGGGTGTCCTCGGGTGGGGCCACAGTGTCTCCTGACCCCTCCTGTCTCAGCCTCCAGTATTTATGCTGCAGTAGTTTATGTGTCGTGGGGCTAGGGTCAGTTTGTTTTATCTGGAGTACTTCTCCTGTCCTATTCGGTGTCCTGTGTGAATTTAAGTGTGCTCTCTCTAATTCTCTCTTTCTTTCTCTCTCTCGGAGGACCTGAGCCCTAGGACCATGCCTCAGGACTACCTGACATGATGACTCCTTGCTGTCCCCAGTCCACCTGGCCGTGCTGCTGCTCCAGTTTCAACTGTTCTGCCTTATTATTATTGGACCATGCTGGTCATTTATGAACATTTGAACATCTTGGCCATGTTCTGTTATAATCTCCACCCGGCGCAGCCAGAAGAGGACTGGCCACCCCACATAGCCTGGTTCCTCTCTAGGTTTCTTCCTAGGTTTTGGCCTTTCTAGGGAGTTTTTCCTAGCCACTGTGCTTCTACACCTGCATTGCTTGCTGTTTGGGGTTTTAAGCTGGGTTTCTGTACAGCACTTTGAGATATCAGCTGATGTACGAAGGGCTATATAAATACATTTGATTTGATTTACTACACCAGTCTCAGGTTAAGCATGACCTCTAATGGTTGTGAGTGCTACTACACCAGTCTCAGGTTTAGTATGACCTCTAGTGGTTATGAGTGGTAGTACCACCAGTCTCAGGTTTAGTATGACCTCTAGTGATTATGAGTGCTACTACACCAGTCTCAGGACTGTTATGACCTCTAGTGGTTATGAGTGCTACTACACCAATCTCAGGTTTAGTATGACCTCTAGTGGTTATGAGTGCTACTACACCAGTTTCAGGTTTAGTATGATCTCTAGTGGTTATGAGTGGTACTACACCAGTCTCAGGTTTAGCCTGACCTCTCGTGGTTATGAATGGTAGTACCACCAGTCTCAGGTTTAGTAAGCCTTCTAGTGGTTATGAGTGGTACTACACCAGTCTCAGGTTTAGTAAGACCTCTAGTGGTTATGAGTGCTACTACACCAGTCTCAGGTTTAGTGTGACCTCTAGTGGTTATGAGTGGTACTACACCAGTCTCAGGTTTAGTAAGCCCTCTAGCGGTTTTGAGTGGAACGTCCGATTTGCTTACTGCCAATGTGTCCTAGGAGAATATTCAACTCTTTGGGAAGATCTCAATTTCATACTCTGCACGTCCTCTCTCCCCTTCTTAAAATCCATTGGATGAGAAAGCCAGAGATCCCTCCCCTCTGACCTTCTCCTCCAATGGGTTTTGAGAAGAAGGAGATGTGGAGAGGGGGGGGGGACGCGGGGAGTATGCAATTGAGATCTTCCCTTTGTACCCTCTTCCTCAGTTTCTGAGGTCATGTGACTTCCTCATCACTGACTGCCAGGGATCCCTCCAGTTGGGATCTGAGCGTTAAATCACGTTATTCTGCTGATCGTGCCTCTTAACATACAGCACCAGTCAAATGTTTTTTGAAGACATCAAAACTATGAAATAACACATGAAATCATGTAGTAACCAAAAGAAGTGTTACATCAAAAATATATTTTATATTTGAGAATCTTCGATTATGATTTTTCAACGCCGATATCGATTATTGGAGGACCAAAAAAGCCGATACCAATTAATCGGATGATTATTTATTTATTTGTTTGTAATAATGACAATTACAACAATACTGAATGAACACTTATTTTAACTTATTATAATACATCAATAAAATCTATTTAGCCTCAAGTAAATAATGAAACATGTTCTAATTTGGTTTAAATAATGCAAAAACAAAGTGTTGGAGAAGAAAGTAAAAGTGCAATATGTGCCATGTAAGAAAGCTAACGTTTCAGTTCCTTGCTCAGAACATGAGAACATATGAAAGCTGGTGGTTCCTTTTAACATGAGTCTTCAATATTCCCAGGTAATAAGTTTTAGGTTGTAGTTATTATAGGAATTATAGGACTATTTCCCTCTATAGCATTTGTATTTCATTAACCTTTGACTATTGGATGTTCTTATAGGGACTTTAGTATTGCCAGTGTAACAGTATAGCTTCCGTCCCTCTCCTCGCCCCTACCTGGGCTCGAACCAGGAACACAACGGCAACAGCCACCCTCGAAGCAGCGTTACACATGCAGAGCAAGGGGAACAACTACTAGAAGGCTCAGAGCGAGTGACGTTTGAAACGCTATTAGCGCGCGCTAACTAGCTAGCCATTTCACATCGGTTACACCAGCCTCATCTCGGGAGTTGATAGGCTTGAAGTCATAAACAGCGCAATGCTTGACGCACAAGCATTGAATGAATGTTCACGCGCCTGCTTCTGCCTACCACCACTCAGTCAGATACTTGTATGCTCAGTCAGATACTTAGATACTTGTATGCTCAGTCAGATTATATGCAACGCAGGACATGCTAGATAATATCTAGTAATATCCTCAACCATGTGTAGTTAACTAGTGATTATGATTGATTGTTTTTTATAAGATACGTTTAATGCTAGCTAGCAACTTACCTTGGCTTACTGCATTCTCATAACAGGCAGTCTCCTTGTGGAGTGCAACGAGAGAGGCAGGTTGTTATTGCATTGGACTAGTTAACTGTAAGGTTGCAAGATTGGATCCCCCGAGCCAACAAGGTGAAAATCTGTCGTTCTGCCCCTGAACAAGGCAGTTAACCCACCGTTCCTAGGCAGTCATTGAAAATAAGAATGTGTTCTTAACTGACTTGCCTAGTTAAATAAAGGTATAAAAAATAAATAGTAATAATAAAAAATTGGAAAATCGGCGCCCCAAAAAAACGACTTCCCGATTGTTCTGAAAACATGAAATCGGACTTAATTAATCGCCCATTCCGATTAATCGGTCGACCTCTACTCTCAACCAGCTTCTTGAGGTAGTCACCTGGAAAGCATTTCAATAAACAGGTGTGCCTTGTTAAAAGTTAATTTGTGCAATTTCTTTCCTCCTTAATGCGTTTGAGCCAATCAGAAGAAGAGACTTGCTTGGGCCAAGAAACACGAGCAATGTACATTAGACCGTTGGAAATCTGTCCTTTGGTCTGAGTTCAAATGAGGTGTTACCTCCTCCTCCATGCTTTACGGTGGGAAATACACATGCAGAGAACATTGGTTCACCCACACACCGTATCTCACAAAGACATGGCGGTTGGAGCCAAAAATCTCCAATTTGAACTCAGACCAAAGGACAGATTTCCAACGGTCTAATGTACATTGCTCGTGTTTCTTGGCCCAAGCAAGTCTCTTCTTCTGATTGGCTCAAACGCATTAAGGAGGAAAGAAATTGCACAAATTAACTTTTAACAAGGCACACCTGTTTATTGAAATGCTTTCCAGGTGACTACCTCAAGAAGCTGGTTGAGAGTAGAGGTCGACCGATTAATCGGAATGGGCGATTAATTAAGTCCGATTTCATGTTTTCAGAACAATCGGAAGTCGTTTTTTTGGGGCGCCAATTTTCCAATTTTTTATTATTACTATTTATTTTTCATATCTTTATTTAACTAGGCAAGTCAGTTAAGAACACATTCTTATTTTCAATGACTGCCTAGGAACGGTGGGTTAACTGCCTTGTTCAGGGGCAGAACGACAGATTTTCACCTTGTCGGCTCGGTGAAAAAATGATGGTGCTTTGCTGGTGACACTGTCTTTGAATTCAAGGCACACTTAACCAGCATGGCTACCACAGCATTCTGCAGCGAAGCGCCATCCCATCTGGTTTGAGCTTGGTGGGACTATCATTTGTTTTTCAACATGACAATGACCCAACACACCTCCAGGCTGTGTAAGGGCTATTTGACCAAGAAGGAGAGTGATGGAGTGCTGCATTAGATGACCTGGCCTCCACAATCACCCGACCTCAATCCAGTTGAGATGGTTTGGGATGAGTCGGACCGCAGAGTGAAGGAAAAGCAGCCAACAAGTGCTCAGCATATGTGGGAACTCCTTCAAGACCGTTGGAAAACCATTCCAGGTGAAGCTGGTTGAGATAATGCCAAGAGTGTGCAAAGCTGTCATCAAGGAAAAGGGTGGCTACTTTGAAGAATCTAAAACATAAAAATATATTTTGATTTGTTTAACACTTTTTTGGTTACTACATGATTCCATATGTGTTACTTCATAGTTTTGATGTCTTCACTATTATTCTACAATGTAGAAAATAGTAAAAATGAAGAAAACCCCTTGAATGAGTAGATGTGTCCAAACTATTGACTGGTACTGTATTCCACGTAAACACATGAAACATGCATTCTGAATCCTTTTCTTCAACGACTTGACTGTTTACATGCAAAAAAACAATTATTTACAAGTATAAAAACATTTCAGCTGATTGTTATAAAGCCAAAATGGTGGTAAATATTTTCTTGGAATAAATAAACATCTTCTCTCTCTCTCCTGAAACTCCTCGTTCTCCCACTCACTCCTGAAGCGATCCTCTCTCACTCCTGAAACGACCCTCTCCCCCAAAACGATCCTCTCTCACTCCTGAAACGATCCTCTCCACCCAAAACGATCCTCTCTCACTCCTACTATCCTCTCCCCCCAAAACGATCCTCGCTCACTCCTACTATCCTCTCCCCCCAAAACGATCCTCTCTCACTCCTACTATCCTCTCCCCCCAAAACGATCCTCTCTCACTCCTTCTATCCTCTCCCCCCAAAACGATCCTCTCTCACTCCTACTATCCTCTCCCCCCAAAACGATCCTCTCTCACTCCTACTATCCTCTCCCCCCAAAACGATCCTCTCTCACTCCTACTATCCTCTCCCCCCAAAACGATCCTCTCTCACTCCTACTATCCTCTCCCCCCAAAACGATCCTCTCTCACTCCTACTATCCTCTCCCCCCAAAACGATCCTCTCTCACTCCTACTATCCTCTCCCCCCAAAACGATCCTCTCTCACTCCTACTATCCTCTCCCCCCAAAACGATCCTCTCTCACTCCTACTATCCTCTCCCCCCAAAACGATCCTCTCTCACTCCTACTATCCTCTCCCCCCAAAACGATCCTCTCTCACTCCTACTATCCTCTCCCCCCAAAACGATCCTCTCTCACTCCTACTATCCTCTCCCCCCAAAACGATCCTCTCTCACTCCTACTATCCTCTCCCCCCAAACGATCCTCTCTCACTCCTACTATCCTCTCCCCCCAAAACGATCCTCTCTCACTCCTACTATCCTCTCCCCCCAAAACGATCCTCTCTCACTCCTACTATCCTCTCCCCTCAAAACGATCCTCTCTCACTCCTACTATCCTCTCCCCCCAAAACGATCCTCTCTCACTCCTACTATCCTCTCCACCCAAAACGATCCTCTCTCACTCCTACTATCCTCTCCCCCCAAAACGATCCTCTCTCACTCCTACTATCCTCTCCCCCCAAAACGATCCTCACTCACTCCTACTATCCTTCATCGGAAAACAGAAAACAAAATAATTGCATCCAGTTGTGACATCACATTTCATGTTCAAATTTTAAGATAAATTGAACACTTCATTTAAAAAATATATATATATATAAAAAGAAGCTTCTTTCATTTTATCATTAGATCCCACAGTGGAGCAAATCCTCCAGCAGATAGTACAGAGATTAGACCAGTGCCTTCAGAAAGTATTCACACACCTTGATCCCCCCCCCCCCTCCCACAATTTGTTGTGTTACAGCCTTCATTTAAAATGGATTCAACTGAGATTTTGTGCCATTGATCTACATACAATATCCCATCATGTCAAAGTGAATTTAAAAAAAAAAAAAAATTGTTTTGTTTTTTTATTAATGAATTTAAAGTTGTCTTGAATCAACACGTCTTCAACCTCTTTGTTATGGCAAGCCTAAATAAGTACAAAAAAACGCATAATAATTTGCATGGACTATTTCCGTGTTCAATAAAATTGTTTACATGATTTATTTTTTTTAAATGGCTACCTCAACTCTGTTACCACCCACACGCAATTATCTGTAAGGTCCCTCAATCGAGTAGTGGATTTCAAGCAAAGATTTAACCACAAAGACCAGGGAGGTTTTTCAACAGATGGGTAGATGTGTTAAAACTAAAAACAGCAGACATTTAAGATCCCTTTGAGCATGGTGAAGTTATTAATTTAGGCTTTGGATGGTGTATCAATACACCCAGTCACTACAAAGATACAGGCGTCCTTCCTAACTCAGTTGCTGAAGAGGAAGGAAACCGCTCAGGGATTTCACCATGGAGGTCAATGGTGACTTTAAAACAGTTTACAGAGTTTAACGGCTGTGATGGGAGACAACTGAGGATGGATCAACAACATTGTAGTTATTCCACAATACTAACCTAAATGACAAGAGTGAAAAGAAGGAAGCCTGTACAGAAAAAAATATCCCAAAACATGCATCCTGTTTGCAACAAGGCACTTAAGTAAGACTGCTAAAATTAACTTTTTGTCCTGACTACAAAGTGTTATGCTTGGGGCAAATCCAACACAGCCTTGCCAATGACAAGCATACCGATAACATGATGCAGGCACTGCCATGCTTGAGAATATGAAGAGTGGTACTCAATGTGAGAGTTTTTCAGGATAAAAAGAAGCGGACTAGAGCTTAGCACAGGCAAAATCCTAGAGGAAATCCTGGTTCAGTCTGCTTTCCAACAGACACTGGGAAACAAATTCACCTTTCAGCAGGACAATAACCTAAAACACAAGGCCAAATCTACACTGGAGTTGCTTCCCAAGACGACATTGAATGTTCCTGAGTGGCCTAGTTACAGTTTTGACTTCAAATTGGCTTGAACATCTATGGCAAGACTTGAAAATGGTTGTCTAGCAATGATCAACAATCAACTTGACAGAGTTTGAAGATTTTTAAAAAGAATAAACAGCAAAATATTGTACAATCGAGGTGTGAAAAGCTCTTAAGAGACTTACCCAGAAAGACACAGCTGTATAGCACAGCCAAAAGGTGTTTCTAACATGTATTGACTCAGGGAAGTTTATACTCATTTAAAAGAGATATTTTGGGGGGGGGGGGGGGAGCGGTAGAGGGGGTTGGGGGAGTAGAGGGGGGTTGGGGACTGGTAATAGGCCCATGCTCATAGTCTCAACACCCTAGTGAGTGAGAGGTGTCCGTGTGATCAGTCAAGAGAAATAAAGAGACTTGAGAGCCGGAGGAGGAAAAAAAAAAAAACTGTCTCTCACAACAGTGGTACTGTAGTAGTACTAGATAGTAATACTGTAGTAGTACTAGATAGTAGTACTAGAAAGTAGCACTAGTCTTCATTTCCCCAGGCCAATCTTCTTGGCCTCCGTTTCGTAGATCAACAACCTCCACATTTTAACTATGAACACCTCTGCCTCCTCGTCCAGAACCTGCAGGTACAAAACATCAGTTAGTGGGTCTCCTCTCTTAATAACACACGTTCTAACACCTGTTAGGTCTACTGCACTGTTGACGAGAACAAACTTAAGATTTAGAACGAACTCAAATGTTGGCTTACATTTGATAACATATGAACCGTAAACTGGTTAAGCCTGTAAGATTGTTTTTCTATGACCACGTTTTAAAATCATGATCTATTATTTAACTCACCATGGCAACATCATCCAAGATCCCCTGCGGTGTGCCGTGAGACATCACCTGAGGAGACAAGAAGCTGGTGAAACACAGTGGAAGACAACAGCACTCACAAAGCCTACTGCAGGGAATACGTCACAGCCAGAGACAATGGGTCCTCAATACCACCTCCGTGTCCCATCGCTGCCCCCGTGTCTCATCGCTACCCCCGTGTCCCATCGCTACCCCCGTGTCCCATCGCTACCCCCCGTGTCCCATCGCTACCCCCGACCGTGCCCCATCGCTACCCCCGACCGTGCCCCATCGCTACCCCCGTGTCCCATCGCTACCCCCGACCGTGCCCCATCGCTACCCCCGTGTCCCATCGCTGCCCCCGTGTCCCATCGCTGCCCCCGTGTCCCATCGCTACCCCCGTGTCCCATCGCTACCCCCCGTGTCCCATCGCTACCCCCGACCGTGCCCCATCGCTACCCCCGACCGTGTCCCATCGCTACCCCCGACCGTGTCCCATCGCTGCCCCCGTGTCCCATCGCTGCCCCCGTGTCTCATCGCTACCCCCGTGTCCCATCGCTACCCCCGTGTCCCATCGCTACCCCCCGTGTCCCATCGCTACCCCCGTGTCCCATCGCTACCCCCGACCGTGTCCCATCGCTGCCCCCGTGTCCCATCGCTACCCCCGTGTCCCATCGCTACCCCCCGTGTCCCATCGCTACCCCCCGTGTCCCATCGCTACACCCGACCGTGTCCCATCGCTACCCCCGACCGTGTCCCATCGCTACCCCCGTGTCCCATCGCTGCCCCCGTGTCCCATCGCTACTCCCGTGTCCCATCGCTACCCCCGTGTCCCATCGCTACCCCCCGTGTCCCATCGCTACCCCCGACCGTGTCCCATCGCTACCCCCGTGTCCCATCGCTACCCCCGTGTCCCATCGCTACCCCCGTTTCCCATCGCTACCCCCGTGTCCCATCGCTACCCCCCGTGTCCTATCGCTACCCCCGACCGTGTCCCATCGCTACCATCGCTACCCCCGTGTCCTATCGCTACCCCCGACCGTGTCCCATCGCTACCTCCGTGGACAATGTGAAGAATAGAAGACTACAGTGGAAAAACATAGTGTCCCATCAATGCATTATAACGGCAAGCTTTAAGGTAAAGGAGTAGTTCACCCATTGACCAACATACACTGAGTGTACAAAATATTAGGAACATGCTCTTTCCATGACATAAACTAACCAGGTGAAAGATATGATTCCTTATTGATGTCATGTTTAAGCCTTGAGACAAATTGAGACATGGGTTGTGTTCGTGTGCCATTCAGAGGGTGAACGGGGAAGACAAAATGTTTGTGACTTTGAATGGGGTTTGGTAGTAGGTGCCAAGGCGCACCGGTTTGTGTCAAGAACTGCAACGCTGCTGGGTTTTTCCCCACTCAACAGTTATTTGCTTGTGTGTATCATCGAGAATGATCAACCCACCCAAAGAACATCCGGTCAACATGGGCCAGCATTTCTGCGGAACGCTTTCGACACGTTGTAGAGTCCACGCCCCGACGTTAGGTGTTCCTAATGTTTTGTACACTCAGTGGGAAAGGTACATTGGATTTGTGCCATAAATGCCCCCCCCACGTACGTGTGAACTAAACAAACGCCTTGGGTTGCAGTCATACCTTGTCTACAACCTTCTTACAAGGTAAGATGTCATCCTTCCTCAGACAAATCATTCTCTCTCCCACTCAATCAGTTACCGACTCACCTTCGAACAGACAAAGTCCACTAGCGTAGCTTCCTCCTCTCCGATGTACTCTATAATCTTCTTGTTGATCCAGGGCCTGATGCGGCGCTCCATCAGAGTCTGAGACAGGAAGAAGAACAAGAGGTTTCAGACATCCGGTGATTTACAGAGAATTACTAGTTCTTCCCACATCGCTTTTCAATTTCCAGTTGACCAAATATGTCAAGAGTAGATTAGGTTGTCCACAGAGGAGCAGGACCCTTGGGACTTGTCAGTGTGTGTGAACCCTACGGGATGTTTGAATCACTCCTTAACGCTGCAATCGTCACGTTATTACCAACCAGAGCTCTGGGGCCGACCTGCCTCATCATCATCATCATCATCATCAGGGTAGCCTAGTGGTTAAAGCATTGGACTAGCAACCGAAAGGCTGCAAGTTCAAATCCCCGAGCTGACAAAGTACAAATCTGTCGTTCTGCTCCTGAACAACGCAGTTAACCCGCTGTTCCTAGACCAGTTAACCCCACTGTTCCCAGACCAGTTAACCCACTGTTCCTAGACCAGTTAACCGGCTGTTCCTAGACCAGTTAACCCACTGTTCCTAGACCAGTTAACCCACTGTTCCTAGACCAGTTAACCCACTGTTCCTAGACCAGTTAACCCACTGTTCCTAGACCAGTTAACCCACTGTTCCTAGACCGTCATTGAAAATAAGAACTTGTTCTTTAACTGACTTGCCTAGTTAAATAAAGGTTCAATTTTTAAAAATCCTCCTCCTCCTTACCGAGTCCACAGCAGTCCAGTCCAGAGGGTAGTTAAACAGATCCGGTCTGGCCGTAGGGATCTTCTCAATGAGACTCCTGATGTGTTTCCGTTTCTCCTCTGTGTTTTGTCCTCCCTTCCCTCCGGGTACCTCTGCCCCGTCCAGACCCAAACTCTTATCATCCTCGCCGTAGTCCAGCGGAACCAGCTTACGTTTACGAGGCGCCTCGTCGGCCTCCTCCTCGCCGAACTTGTTGAAGACGCTGTCGACGTTGGCCAGCTTCTTACGTTTACTCCCAGTGTGGATCTGATGGTTGGGGCTGGCGCCTGGAGACGGAGAGAGACGCGTTATAGAGGGGACGGAGAGAGAGAGAGACGGGTTATAGAGGGGACGGAGAGAGAGACGGGTTATAAAGGGGAAAGAGAGAGAGAGAGACGGGTTATAGGGGACGGAGAGAGAGAGACGGGTTATAGAGGGGAAAGAGAGAGAGAGAGACGGGTTATAGAGGGGAAAGAGAGAGAGAGAGACGGGTTATAGGGGACGGAGAGAGAGAGACGGGTTATAGGGGACGGAGAGAGAGACGGGTTATAGAGGGGACGGGGAGAGAGAGACGGGTTATAGGGGACGGAGAGAGAGAGACGGGTTATAGGGGACGGAGAGAGAGACGGGTTATAGAGGGGACGGAGAGAGAGACGGGTTATAGTGGGGACGGAGAGAGAGAGAGACAGGTTATAGAGGGGACGGAGAGAGAGAGACGGGTTATAGGGGACGGAGAGAAAAACGGGTTATAGAGGGGACGGAGAGAGAGAGACAGGTTATAGTGGGGACGGAGAGAGAGAGAGAGACGGGTTATAGAGGGGACGGAGAGAGAGAGAGAGACGGGTTATAGTGGGGACGGAGAGAGAGAAAGACGGGTTATAGTGGGGACGGAGAGAGAGAGACGGGTTATAGAGGGGACGGAGAGAGAGAGAGACGGTTATAGAGGGGACGGAGAGAGAGAGACGGGTTATAGAGGGGACGGAGAGAGAGAGACAGGTTATAGTGGGGACGGAGAGAGAGACGGGTTACAGAGGGGACGGAGAGAGAGAGACGGGTTATAGGGGACGGAGAGAAAAACGGGTTATAGAGGGGACGGAGAGAGAGAGACAGGTTAGAGGGGACGGAGAGAGAGACGGGTTATAGAGGGGACGGAGAGAGAGAGAGACGGGTTATAGAGGGGAAGGAGAGAGAGACAGGTTATAGAGGGGACGGAGAGAGAGACGGGTTATAGTGGGGACGGAGAGAGAGAGACGGGTTATAGAGGGGACGGAGAGAGAGACAGGATATAGAGGGGACGGAGAGAGAGAGACGGGTTATAGAGGGGACGGAGAGAGAGAGAGAGAGAGACGGGTTATAGAGGGGACGGAGAGAGAGAGAGAGACGGGTTATAGTGGGGACGGAGAGAGAGAAAGACGGGTTATAGTGGGGACGGAGAGAGAGAGACGGGTTATAGAGGGGACGGAGAGAGAGAGAGAGACGGTTATAGATGGGACGGAGAGAGAGAGACGGGTTATAGAGGGGACGGAGAGAGAGAGACGGGTTATAGTGGGGACGGAGAGAGAGACGGGTTACAGAGGGGACGGAGAGAGAGACAGGTTATAGAGGGGACGGAGAGAGAGAGACGGGTTATAGAGGGGACGGAGAGAGAGAGAGAGACGGGTTATAGAGGGGACGGTGAGAGAGAGACGGGTTATAGAGGGGACGGAGAGAGAGAGACAGGTTATAGAGGGGACGGAGAGAGAGAGACAGGTTATAGAGGGGACGGAGAGAGAGACAGGTTATAGAGGGGACGGAGAGAGAGACAGGTTATAGAGGGGACGGAGAGAGAGACGGGTTATAGAGGGGACAGAGAGAGAGAGAGACAGGTTATAGAGAGGACGGAGAGAGAGACAGGTTAGAGGGGACGGAGAGAGAGAGAGAGAGAGAGAGAGAGACGGGTTATAGAGGGGACGGAGAGAGAGACGGGTTATAGAGGGGACGTAGAGAGAGAGAGACGGGTTATAGAGGGGACGGAGAGAGAGACGGGTTATAGAGGGGACGGAGAGAGAGAGAGAGACGGGTTATAGAGGGGACGGAGAGAGAGAGAGACGGGTTATAGAGGGGACGTAGAGAGAGAGAGAGACGGGTTATAGAGAGGACGGAGAGAGAGACAGGTTAGAGGTGACGGAGAGAGAAAGACGGGTTATAGTGGGGACGGAGAGAGAGAGAGACGGGTTATAGTGGGGACGGAGAGAGAGAGAGACGGGTTATAGAGGGGACGGAGAGAGAGACAGGTTATAGAGGGGACGTAGAGAGAGAGAGAGACGGGTTATAGAGAGGACGGAGAGAGAGACAGGTTAGAGGGGACAGAGAGAGAGAGAGAGAGAGACGGGTTATAGAGGGGACGGAGAGAGAGAGAGACGGGTTATAGAGGGGACGGAGAGAGAGAGAGACGGGTTATAGAGGGGACGGAGAGAGAGAGAGAGAGACGGGTTATAGAGGGGAAGGAGAGAGGGACAGGTTAGAGGGGACGGAGAGAGAGACAGGTTATAGAGGGGAAGGAGAGAGAGAGAGACGGGTTATAGAGGGGAAGGAGAGAGAGACAGGTTATAGAGGGGACGGAGAGAGAGAGACGGGTTATAGAGGGGACGGAGAGAGAGACGGGTTATAGAGGGGACGTAGAGAGAGAGAGACGGGTTATAGAGGGGACGGAGAGAGAGACAGGTTATAGAGGGGACGGAGAGAGAGACAGGTTATAGAGGGGACGGAGAGAGAGACGGGTTATAGAGGGGACAGAGAGAGAGAGAGACAGGTTATAGAGAGGACGGAGAGAGAGACAGGTTAGAGGGGACGGAGAGAGAGAGAGAGAGAGAGAGAGAGAGAGACGGGTTATAGAGGGGACGGAGAGAGAGACGGGTTATAGAGGGGACGGAGAGAGAGAGAGAGAGACGGGTTATAGAGGGGAAGGAGAGAGGGACAGGTTAGAGGGGACGGAGAGAGAGACAGGTTATAGAGGGGAAGGAGAGAGAGAGACGGGTTATAGAGGGGACGGAGAGAGAGAGAGAGACGGGTTATAGAGGGGACGGTGAGAGAGAGACGGGTTATAGAGGGGACGGAGAGAGAGAGACAGGTTATAGAGGGGACGGAGAGAGAGAGACAGGTTATAGAGGGGACGGAGAGAGAGACAGGTTATAGAGGGGACGGAGAGAGAGACAGGTTATAGAGGGGACGGAGAGAGAGACGGGTTATAGAGGGGACAGAGAGAGAGAGAGACAGGTTATAGAGAGGACGGAGAGAGAGACAGGTTAGAGGGGACGGAGAGAGAGAGAGAGAGAGAGAGAGAGAGAGACGGGTTATAGAGGGGACGGAGAGAGAGACGGGTTATAGAGGGGACGTAGAGAGAGAGAGACGGGTTATAGAGGGGACGGAGAGAGAGACGGGTTATAGAGGGGACGGAGAGAGAGAGAGAGACGGGTTATAGAGGGGACGGAGAGAGAGAGAGACGGGTTATAGAGGGGACGTAGAGAGAGAGAGAGACGGGTTATAGAGAGGACGGAGAGAGAGACAGGTTAGAGGTGACGGAGAGAGAAAGACGGGTTATAGTGGGGACGGAGAGAGAGAGAGACGGGTTATAGTGGGGACGGAGAGAGAGAGAGACGGGTTATAGAGGGGACGGAGAGAGAGACAGGTTATAGAGGGGACGTAGAGAGAGAGAGAGACGGGTTATAGAGAGGACGGAGAGAGAGACAGGTTAGAGGGGACAGAGAGAGAGAGAGAGAGAGACGGGTTATAGAGGGGACGGAGAGAGAGAGAGACGGGTTATAGAGGGGACGGAGAGAGAGAGAGACGGGTTATAGAGGGGACGGAGAGAGAGAGAGAGAGACGGGTTATAGAGGGGAAGGAGAGAGGGACAGGTTAGAGGGGACGGAGAGAGAGACAGGTTATAGAGGGGAAGGAGAGAGAGAGAGACGGGTTATAGAGGGGAAGGAGAGAGAGACAGGTTATAGAGGGGACGGAGAGAGAGAGACGGGTTATAGAGGGGACGGAGAGAGAGACGGGTTATAGAGGGGACGTAGAGAGAGAGAGACGGGTTATAGAGGGGACGGAGAGAGAGACGGGTTATAGAGGGGACGGAGAGAGAGAGAGAGACGGGTTATAGAGGGGACGGAGAGAGAGAGAGACGGGTTATAGAGGGGACGTAGAGAGAGAGAGAGACGGGTTATAGAGAGGACGGAGAGAGAGACAGGTTAGAGGTGACGGAGAGAGAAAGACGGGTTATAGTGGGGACGGAGAGAGAGAGAGACGGGTTATAGTGGGGACGGAGAGAGAGAGAGACGGGTTATAGAGGGGACGGAGAGAGAGACAGGTTATAGAGGGGACGTAGAGAGAGAGAGAGACGGGTTATAGAGAGGACGGAGAGAGAGACAGGTTAGAGGGGACAGAGAGAGAGAGAGAGAGAGACGGGTTATAGAGGGGACGGAGAGAGAGAGAGACGGGTTATAGAGGGGACGGAGAGAGAGAGAGACGGGTTATAGAGGGGACGGAGAGAGAGAGAGAGAGACGGGTTATAGAGGGGAAGGAGAGAGGGACAGGTTAGAGGGGACGGAGAGAGAGACAGGTTATAGAGGGGAAGGAGAGAGAGAGAGACGGGTTATAGAGGGGAAGGAGAGAGAGACAGGTTATAGAGGGGACGGAGAGAGAGAGACGGGTTATAGAGGGGAAGGAGAGAGAGACAGGTTAGAGGGGACAGAGAGAGAGAGAGACAGGTTATAGAGGGGAATGAGAGAGAGACAGGTTATAGAGGGGACAGAGAGAGAGAGACAGGTTATAGAGGGGACGGAGAGAGAGAGACGGGTTATAGTGGGGTCGGAGAGAGAGACGGGTTATAGAGGGGACGGAGAGAGAGACAGGTTATAGAGGGGACGGAGAGAGAGAGACGGGTTATAGTGGGGACGGAGAGACGGGTTATAGAGGGGACGGAGAGAGAGACAGGTTATAGAGGGGACGGAGAGAGAGAGACAGGTTATAGAGGGGACGGAGAGAGAGACGGGTTATAGAGGGGACGGAGAGAGAGACAGGTTATAGAGGGGACGGAGAGAGAGACAGGTTATAGAGGGGACGGAGAGAGAGACAGGTTATAGAGGGGACGGAGAGAGAGACGGGTTATAGAGGGGACGGAGAGAGAGAGACAGGTTATAGAGGGGACGGAGAGAGAGAGACGGGTTATAGAGGGGACTGAGAGAGAGAGAGACGGGTTATAGAGGGGACGGAGAGAGAGAGAGAGACGGGTTATAGAGGGGACGGAGAGAGAGACAGGTTATAGAGGGGACGGAGAGAGAGAGACGGGTTATAGTGGGGACGGAGAGAGAGAGACGGGTTATAGTGGGGACGGAGAGAGAGAGACAGACAGGTTATAGTGGGGACGGAGAGAGAGACGGGTTATAGTGGGGACAGAGAGAGAGAGAAAGACAGGTTATAGTGGGGACGGAGAGAGAGAGAGACGGGTTATAGTGGGGACGGAGAGAGAGAGACGGGTTATAGTGGGGACGGAGAGAGAGAGAGTGACGGGTTATAGTGGGGACGGAGAGAGAGAGAGTGACGGGTTATAGTGGGGACGGAGAGAGAGAGACGGGTTATAGTGGGGACGGAGAGAGAGAGACGGGTTATAGTGGGGACGGAGAGAGAGAGACGGGTTATAGAGGGGACGGAGAGAGAGAGACAGGTTATAGAGGGGACGGAGAGAGAGAGACGGGTTATAGAGGGGACGGAGAGGGAGACGGGTTATAGAGGGGACGGAGAGAGAGAGAGAGACGGGTTATAGAGGGGACGGAGAGAGAGACAGGTTATAGAGGGGACGGAGAGAGAGACGGGTTATAGAGGGGACGGAGAGAGAGAGAGAGAGAGACGGGTTATAGAGGGGACGGAGAGAGAGAGAGAGAGAGACGGGTTATAGAGGGGACGGAGAGAGAGAGAGAGAGAGAGACGGGTTATAGAGGGGACGGAGAGAGAGAGAGAGAGAGAGAGAGAGAGAGTGACGGGTTATAGTGGGGACGGAGAGAGAGAGACGGGTTATAGTGGGGACGGAGAGAGAGAGACGGGTTATAGTGGGGACGGAGAGAGAGAGACGGGTTATAGAGGGGACGGAGAGAGAGAGACAGGTTATAGAGGGGACGGAGAGAGAGAGACGGGTTATAGAGGGGACGGAGAGAGAGACGGGTTACAGTCGCTAGCTACTTCGTCCTATTTAGCTAGCTTGCAGTCGCTAGCTAATTTGTCCTATTTAGCTAGCTTGCAGTCGCTAGCTACTTCGTCCTATTTAGCTAGCTTTCTTATAGAGGGGACGGAGAGAGAGAGACGGGTTATAGAGGGGACTGAGAGAGAGAGAGACGGGTTATAGAGGGGACGGAGAGAGAGAGAGAGACGGGTTATAGAGGGGACGGAGAGAGAGACAGGTTATAGAGGGGACGGAGAGAGAGAGACGGGTTATAGTGGGGACGGAGAGAGAGAGACGGGTTATAGTGGGGACGGAGAGAGAGAGAAAGACAGGTTATAGTGGGGACGGAGAGAGAGACGGGTTATAGTGGGGACAGAGAGAGAGAGAAAGACAGGTTATAGTGGGGACGGAGAGAGAGAGAGACGGGTTATAGTGGGGACGGAGAGAGAGAGACGGGTTATAGTGGGGACGGAGAGAGAGAGAGTGACGGGTTATAGGGGGGACGGAGAGAGAGAGAGTGACGGGTTATAGTGGGGACGGAGAGAGAGAGACGGGTTATAGTGGGGACGGAGAGAGAGAGACGGGTTATAGTGGGGACGGAGAGAGAGAGACGGGTTATAGAGGGGACGGAGAGAGAGAGACAGGTTATAGAGGGGACGGAGAGAGAGAGACGGGTTATAGAGGGGACGGAGAGAGAGACGGGTTATAGAGGGGACGGAGAGAGAGAGAGAGACGGGTTATAGAGGGGACGGAGAGAGAGACAGGTTATAGAGGGGACGGAGAGAGAGACGGGTTATAGAGGGGACGGAGAGAGAGAGAGAGAGAGACGGGTTATAGAGGGGACGGAGAGAGAGAGAGAGAGAGAGACGGGTTATAGAGGGGACGGAGAGAGAGAGAGAGAGAGAGAGACGGGTTATAGAGGGGACGGAGAGAGAGAGAGAGAGAGAGAGAGAGAGAGAGTGACGGGTTATAGTGGGGACGGAGAGAGAGAGACGGGTTATAGTGGGGACGGAGAGAGAGAGACGGGTTATAGTGGGGACGGAGAGAGAGAGACGGGTTATAGAGGGGACGGAGAGAGAGAGACAGGTTATAGAGGGGACGGAGAGAGAGACGGGTTATAGAGGGGACGGAGAGAGAGAGAGAGACGGGTTATAGAGGGGACGGAGAGAGAGACAGGTTATAGAGGGGACGGAGAGAGAGAGACGGGTTATAGAGGGGACGGAGAGAGAGACGGGTTATAGAGGGGACGGAGAGAGAGAGAGAGAGAGAGACGGGTTATAGAGGGGACGGAGAGAGAGAGAGAGAGACGGGTTATAGAGGGGACGGAGAGAGAGAGAGAGAGAGAGAGAGACGGGTTATAGAGGGGACGGAGAGAGAGAGAGAGAGAGAGAGAGAGAGAGAGAGAGAGAGAGAGACGGGTTATAGAGGGGACGGAGAGAGAGAGAGAGAGAGAGAGAGAGAGACGGGTTATAGAGGGGACGGAGAGAGAGACGGGTTGGTGGGTTACAGTGGGTTATAGAGATTTGAGGGTCAAAGCTAGAGGGTCATACACTGACTAGACCGGGAGCGTGTGTATTCCATCACACGCATGTTGAAATATCAAAACCAACTCTGAACCAACTATATTAATTTGGGGACAGGTCAAAAAGCATTAAACATCAATGGACATTTAGCGAGCTAGCTTGCAGTCGCTGGCTAATTCGTCCTGTTTAGCTAGCTTCCACTCGCTAGCTATTTCGTCCTGTTTAGCTAGCTTGCAGTCGCTAGCTATTTCGTCCTGTTTAGCTAGCTTGCAGTCGCTGGCTAATTCGTCCTGTTTAGCTAGCTTGCAGTCGCTAGCTATTTCGGCCTGTTTAGCTAGCTTGCAGTCGCTAGCTATTTCGTCCTGTTTAGCTAGCTTGCAGTCGCTAGCTATTTCGTCCTGTTTAGCTAGCTTGCAGTCGCTAGCTATTTCGTCCTGTTTAGCTAGCTTGCAGTCGCTAGCTACTTCGTCCTGTTTAGCTAGCTTGCAGTCGCTAGCTACTTCGTCCTATTTAGCTAGCTTGCAGTCGCTAGCTACTTCGTCCTATTTAGCTAGCTTGCAGTCGCTAGCTAATTTGTCCTATTTAGCTAGCTTGCAGTCGCTAGCTACTTCGTCCTATTTAGCTAGCTTTCTGTCGCTAGCTAATTTGTCCTATTTAGCTACGCAGACGCTCGTTGCCGTCAGCAGTGTGGGTGCAATGATTGAAATAACGCGTATGCGTACTTTTATTTTGTTACGCGAGCGGTGTGGTCAGCACGTTAGACAGAGACGACGATGACGATTTAACCAGTTTGAGGCTGAGGCCAATCTTGTTCTAACTAGTTCAATCTAGTTTTAACTCACCCAGTTTGAGGCTGAGGCCAATCTTGTTCTAACTAGTTCAATCTAGTTTTAACTCACCCAGTTTGAGGCTGAGGCCAATCTTGGGATGCTGTTCTTCAGTGGACCGGGCTTCAGGAGAATTTTCATGAGGGATGATGATGCCGCACGGAGACTCGTTGCCGGGGGAGTTGGGTGTGGCGCCGCCGCTGCCCGACGACACCGAGGGGGCCGATGTTATTGGCCGCATCGTGGGCTTCAGGTTTGGGTTTGGCCTGGCATCTGATGAGTCCTCCCGGTCACAATCATCAAGCTCCTCCCCTTCCTCCAAGTCATCGTCTGATTGGGGTTGAAGGTGCTGGAAAGAAGGCCTGTCTGCTCCTCTCCTGTCCCTGTGGTGCTCCCTCTCTCGGTGCTCCCTCTCCCGGTGCTCCCTCTCCCGGTGCTCCCTCTCCCGGTGCTCCCTGTCCCGGTTTGGTTTCACCTCCTCCTCTGGCACCGGCTTCACTGGGGGCTGCCGCCTCCGCTCTGCCTCCTCCTCCATCTTGGATTCAAATCAAATGTATTTAAAGTGCATTTATACAAAAAAAGTAAAAACACTAAAATAAAAATATATGAAAAAAATGTGCATTGTCGATTCATGTTGATTCATGTTCATTGTCCCTATTGGACAGGGTACAATGCACATTGCTCATGTCTGTTGATGTGCCAGTTAGCCAGCTGACAGACGGCAGGGTTGTGTTCAGGAGGGAGGAAATGGTTGGAAACTGGAAGGTACAACCTGAACTTGAACAATAACAACACAGAGTTGACAGACAGAGACAGACAAACAGCAATAGAGCCAGACGGTCAGCCAGACAGACAGATGGCCAGACAGACGTTCCAGACAGACAGCAATAGAGCCAGACAGACGGCCAGACATACCCTCTGCAGCTCGGCCTCAGGGTCTGGGTGTCCCTCAGCTAACAGTCTCTGTCTGATCTGATCATGCTCCTCCTTCTCCCGCTTCCTGTCTCTCTCATCCAGCTCCGTCTCCTTCTCACGGTCTCTCAGACGCTTCTGTAAAGCACTACCCCTGGAGGGAGAGAGAGGAAGGCCGGTCAGTCATACAGCATGAAAGGATACTTCAGGATTTTGGCCCTACTTCCTCAGAGAGAGAGATGAGGCCCTTTATCTACTTCCCCAGAGAGATGAGGCCTTTTATCTCCTTCCTCAGAGAGAGATGAGGCCCTTTATCTACTTCCCCAGAGAGAGATGAGGCCCTTTATCTCCTTCCCCAGAGAGAGATGAGGCCCTTTATCTCCTTCCTCAGAGAGAGATGAGGCCCTTTATCTACTTCCCCAGAGAGATGAGGCCCTTTTATCTCCTTCCCCAGAGAGATGAGGCCTTTTATCTCCTTCCTCAGAGAGAGATGAGGCCCTTTATCTCCTTCCCCAGAGAGATGAGGCCCTTTATCTACTTCCTCAGAGAGATGAGGCCCTTTATCTCCTTCCTCAGAGAGAGATGAGGCCCTTTATCTCCTTCCTCAGAGAGAGATGAGGCCCTTTATCTACTTCCTCAGAGAGAGATGAGGCCCTTTATCTCCTTCCTCAGAGAGAGATGAGGCCCTTTATCTCCTTCCTCAGAGAGAGATGAGGCCCTTTATCTCCTTCCTCAGAGAGAGATGAGGCCCTTTATCTCCTTCCTCAGAGAGAGATGAGGCCCTTTATCTCCTTCCTCAGAGAGAGATGAGGCCCTTTATCTCCTTCCTCAGAGAGAGATGAGGCCCTTTATCTCCTTCCTCAGAGAGAGATGAGGCCCTTTATCTCCTTCCCCAGAGAGATGAGGCCCTTTTATCTCCTTCCCCAGAGAGAGATGAACTGATGGATACCATTTCTGCATCCAGCATAAAGGAAGTTGGAGTTACTTTCACGAGCCAAATGCCTACCAGCGTTAGCGCAATGACTGGAAGTCTATAGTATCTGCTAGCAGTTAGCTTAGACCTTCAGTCATTGCGCTTAACACGCTAGTTAGCAATTGCGCTAACAATGTAGGGGTTAATATTAGGTCCCCAACAAGAACAATTGTGTTATAAAAGGTGTGTCCTCACCTGTAGTATATCAGGTCATCTCTGTGTTATAAAAGGTGTGTCCTCACCTGTAGTATATCAGGTCATCTCTGTGTTATAAAAGGTGTGTCCTCACCTGTAGTATATCAGGTCATCTCTGTGTTATAAAAGGTATGTCCTCACCTGTAGTATATCAGGTCATCTCTGTGTTATAAAAGGTGTGTCCTCACCTGTAGTATATCAGGTCATCTCTGTGTTATAAAAGGTGTGTCCTCACCTGTAGTATATCAGGTCATCTCTGTGTTATAAAAGGTGTGTCCTCACCTGTAGTATATCAGGTCGTCTCTGTGTTATAAAAGGTGTGTCCTCACCTGTAGTATATCAGGTCGTCTCTGTGTTATAAAAGGTGTGTCCTCACCTGTAGTATATCAGGTCGTCTCTGTGTTATAAAAGGTATGTCCTCACCTGTAGTATATCAGGTCATCTCTGTGTTATAAAAGGTGTGTCCTCACCTGTAGTATATCAGGTCGTCTCTGTGTTATAAAAGGTGTGTCCTCACCTGTAGTATATCAGGTCGTCTCTGTGTTATAAAAGGTGTGTCCTCACCTGTAGTATATCAGGTCATCTCTGTGTTATAAAAGGTGTGTCCTCACCTGTAGTATATCAGGTCATCTCTGTGTTATAAAAGGTGTGTCCTCACCTGTAGTATATCAGGTCATCTCTGTGTTATAAAAGGTGTGTCCTCACCTGTAGTATATCAGGTCATCTCTGTGTTATAAAAGGTGTGTCCTCACCTGTAGTATATCAGGTCATCTCTGTGTTATAAAAGGTGTGTCCTCACCTGTAGTATATCAGGTCATCTCTGTGTTATAAAAGGTGTGTCCTCACCTGTAGTATATCAGGTCATCTCTGTGTTATAAAAGGTGTGTCCTCACCTGTAGTATATCAGGTCATCTCTGTGTTATAAAAGGTGTGTCCTCACCTGTAGTATATCAGGTCATCTCTGTGTTATAAAAGGTGTGTCCTCACCTGTAGTATATCAGGTCGTCTCTGTGTTATAAAAGGTGTGTCCTCACCTGTAGTATATCAGGTCGTCTCTGTGTTATAAAAGGTGTGTCCTCACCTGTAGTATATCAGGTCGTCTCTGTGTTATAAAAGGTGTGTCCTCACCTGTAGTATATCAGGTCGTCTCTGTGTTATAAAAGGTGTGTCCTCACCTGTAGTATATCAGGTCATCTCTGTGTTATAAAAGGTGTGTCCTCACCTGTAGTATATCAGGTCATCTCTGTGTTATAAAAGGTGTGTCCTCACCTGTAGTATATCAGGTCATCTCTGTGTTATAAAAGGTGTGTCCTCACCTGTAGTATATCAGGTCATCTCTGTGTTATAAAAGGTGTGTCCTCACCTGTAGTATATCAGGTCGTCTCTGTGTTATAAAAGGTGTGTCCTCACCTGTAGTATTTCAGGTCGTCTGTGTTATAAAGGTGTGTCCTCACCTGTAGTATATCAGGTCATCTCTGTGTTATAAAAGGTGTGTCCTCACCTGTAGTATATCAGGTCATCTCTGTGTTATAAAAGGTGTGTCCTCACCTGTAGTATATCAGGTCATCTCTGTGTTATAAAAGGTGTGTCCTCACCTGTAGTATATCAGGTCATCTCTGTGTTATAAAAGGTGTGTCCTCACCTGTAGTATATCAGGTCATCTCTGTGTTATAAAAGGTGTGTCCTCACCTGTAGTATATCAGGTCATCTCTGTGTTATAAAAGGTGTGTCCTCACCTGTAGTATATCAGGTCATCTCTGTGTTATAAAAGGTGTGTCCTCACCTGTAGTATATCAGGTCGTCTCTGTGTTATAAAAGGTGTGTCCTCACCTGTAGTATATCAGGTCGTCTCTGTGTTATAAAAGGTGTGTCCTCACCTGTAGTATATCAGGTCGTCTCTGTGTTATAAAAGGTGTGTCCTCACCTGTAGTATATCAGGTCGTCTCTGTGTTATAAAAGGTGTGTCCTCACCTGTAGTATATCAGGTCATCTCTGTGTTATAAAAGGTGTGTCCTCACCTGTAGTATATCAGGTCATCTCTGTGTTATAAAAGGTGTGTCCTCACCTGTAGTATATCAGGTCATCTCTGTGTTATAAAAGGTGTGTCCTCACCTGTAGTATATCAGGTCATCTCTGTGTTATAAAAGGTGTGTCCTCACCTGTAGTATATCAGGTCGTCTCTGTGTTATAAAAGGTGTGTCCTCACCTGTAGTATTTCAGGTCGTCTGTGTTATAAAGGTGTGTCCTCACCTGTAGTATATCAGGTCATCTCTGTGTTATAAAAGGTGTGTCCTCACCTGTAGTATATCAGGTCATCTCTGTGTTATAAAAGGTGTGTCCTCACCTGTAGTATATCAGGTCGTCTCTGTGTTATAAAAGGTGTGTCCTCACCTGTAGTATTTCAGGTCGTCTGTGTTATAAAGGTGTGTCCTCACCTGTAGTATATCAGGTCATCTCTGTGTTATAAAAGGTGTGTCCTCACCTGTAGTATTTCAGGTCGTCTGTGTTATAAAGGTGTGTCCTCACCTGTAGTATTTCAGGTCGTCTTTGTCATCGTCATAATCTTCCAGGAACTCTTTCAGGCGCTTGCCTTCTTTGGTCTGAAGAAGAACAAATGATTGCATTCATTTAGCTTCCATGAGGTAAATGGCGCATTCAAACGGCTAATATTATAGATGGTGTAAAGGCTTGTCTCCCATATGAATCTTCTCTTCGTGCCAGACTGGGTTCAAATGTCTTCTGTATTTATAAGTACATAGAATACCTACTCATTCCAGGATTTATTTTTTTCTTTCTACATTGTAGAATACTAGTGAAGACATCAAAACTATGAAATAACAATTATGGAATCATGTAGTAACCAAAAAAAAGCGTTAAAAATCGGTGGAAATCTGTCCTTTGGTATGATGAGTCCAAATTGGAGATTTTTTGGTTCCAACCGCCATGTCTTTGTGAGACGCAGTGTGGGTGAACGGATGATCTCCGCGTGTGTATTTCCCACTGTGAAGCATGGAGGAGGAGGTGTGATGGTGTGGGGGTGCTTAGCTGGTGACACTGTCTGTGATTTAATTGGAATTCAAGGCACACTTATCCAGTATTGCTATCACAGTATTCTGCAGCGATACGCCATCCCGCCTGGTTTGGACTTAGTGGGACTATCATTTGTTTTTCAACAGCACGATGACCCAACACACCTCCAGGTTGTGTAAGGGCTATTTTACCAAGAGGAGAGTGATGGAGTGCTGCATCAGATGACCTGGCCTCCACAATCACCTGGCCTCAACCCAATTGAGATGGTTTGGGATGAGTCGGACCGCAGAGTGAAGGAAAAGCAGCCAACAAGTGCTCAGCATATGTGGGAACTCCTTCAAGACCGTTGGAAAACCATTCCAGGTGAAGCTGGTTGAGATAATGCCAAGAGTGTGCAAAGCTGTCATCAAGGCAAAAGGGTGGCTATTTGAAGAATCTCAAATATAACATATAATTTTGATTTGTTTAACACTTTTTTTGGTTACTACATGATTCCATATGTGTTATTTCATAGGTTTTGATGTCTTCCCTATTATTCTACAATGTAGAAAATAGTCAAAATAAAGAAAAATCCTTGAATGAGTAGGTGTTCTAAAACTTTTCACCAGTATTGTATGTATGTACATTATTGTACTGCTCTAGGGATATAATTATTGTTTGGATAAACTTATTTACTATTATGTATTGATATTTTACCTTACATTTTTTCACTCTTATGCGATGCGCAATGCAGAGAACATTAGAAGAAGAATGATCATTGAATTACCACAGTGAATTATTGTTATGTTTGTGTATATGTCAATTAATCCTTTAAGGGATCGGTTGACAATTGGCAATTTGACACAAAAATAAAATAAAAATATATATTTTTAAAAATATATATATATTTTTTTAAACGTTAAAACGTTTAAAATTGTAACTGCATCTGGGAAAAGGGGTTGTTTTTCATTAAGAATCCCTCCTGTTCTCCACTCATTACCTGTATTAACTACACCTGTCAACCTAGTCAGTTGTACAACTGAATGCATTCAACTGAAATGTGTCTTCCGCATTTAACCTCTCTGAATCAGAGAGGTGCGGGGGGCTGCCATTATCGACATTCACGTCGTCGGCGCCCGGGGAACAGTGGGTTAACTGCCTTGTTCAGTGGCAGAACGACAGATTTTCAACAACTAGATTCGGCCACGGGACGATCTTTTGTTTAGGTGGATGGTCAGGGGGCCGGAACATCATTACACATAATTAGTAGGCCGCAAGAAACCCAAACAATTACTTGACTAAAACAGAATCATTTCAAAACTTGCTTACATTTCTATATGATCACACACACACACACACACACACACACACACACACACTACATTACATTACATTTCATACATCTATTATACATTATATTATGCGTGGGAATAGCTTGGAACAGATGAACAACTAAATCACTTGGAGCTGATTTGCTGGTGTTTTCAGTTCTTTTGTCCAACAATAAATAAATAGACATTTATTTATTTATTATCAAAAACTTGGGGGGGGGGGGGGGGGGGGGGCAAAGAAAATCACCCGCGGGCCCAATCAGGCCCCGGATGTCTACTACCATCTCACGCCGTCTCTCGTCCTCTCGTTGGTTCTCTTTGTCGTAGTCCCGAGTCTTCTTCCTCTCTCTCATCTCCCAGTTCTTCAGACGCTGAAACAAGAGGAGCAACAGCCAATCAGCATCCCTGAATCAAAACAGGCCTGATATAAAACACACAGCTAGAACACTGTTTTAGCCAATCAGCATCCCTGAATCAAAACAGGCCTGATATAAAACACACAGATAGAACGCTGTTTTTAGCCAATCAGCATCCCTGAATCAAAACAGGCCTGATATAAAACACACAGATATAACGCTGTTTTTAGCCAATCAGCATCCCTGAATCAAAACAGGCCTGATATAAAACACACAGCTAGAACACTGTTTTAGCCAATCAGCATCCCTGAATCAAAACAGGCCTGATATAAAACACAGTTAGAACGCTGTTTCAGCCAATCAGCATCTTTTCATAATGTACATACACATAGAAAGGTGTTATATTGAGTTCTCTTACGACAGAGCCAGTATGAACACAGTGCCCGAGTCCCAAAAGACACCCTACACAGTGCACCAGGGCCATTCGGGCTCAGGACAAAAGTAGTGCACTAGAAAACCATTGCAAAATACTGTGGTGCACTATATAGAGAAAAGGGTGTCATTTGGGACACATATTAAGTGCCTTAGGCCTGAGAGAAAGAGTAGTCAGACTGGCTGTGAATGGTTTTCTAATGATCAATTAGCCTTTTAAAATGATAAACTTGGATTAATTTGCTAACACAACGTGCCATTGGAACACAGGACTGATATTCCATAATAAATCTGCCGTTTCCAGCTACAATAGTAATTTACAACATTAACAATGCCTACACAGTATTTCTGATCAATTTTATGTTCTTTTAAAAATGGACAAAAAAAAAAAGATGTGCTTTTCTTTCAAAAACAAGGACATTTCCAAGTGACCCCAAACTTTTAGATCAGTAGTGTACATACAAACAATCCTGCATACAAACATACATTTCTATTGTTTTACTTGCTATATTGTATTTACTTCGCCACCATGGCCTTTTTTTGCCTTTACCTCCCCTCATTTGCTCACATCGTATATAAACTTGTTTCTACTGTATTATTGACTGTATGTTTGTTTTACTCCATGTGTAACTCTGTGTCGTTGTTTGTGTCAAACTGCTTTGCTTTATCATCTTGGCCAGGTCGCAATTGTAAATTAGAAGTTGTTCTCAACTGGCCTACCTGGTTAAATAAAGGTGTTCTCAACTAGCCTTTCTGGTTAAATAAAGGTGAAATATATAAAATAATTAATTAAATAAAGGTGAAATATATAAAATAATTAATTAAATAAAGGTGAAATAAATAAAATACAAACAAACATACAAACAAATCTGTTGCGTTACAAGGCTGCCCAAGTTTGTGGACTACTTGCGTAGGGTATAAATTCAGGCTTTAAACCTCGTCAAACATGGGACTACATGTCAAACTTACTTCCTGGTAGGCAGTCTCCTTGTCCCTCATCTTCCTCTCCAGTTTCCTGCGTTCGTACGCCTCCTCCTGATCCTCCTCGCGGTCGTGTTTCTTCTCATCGCGGCTCCGTTCTCTACAGGAAGAGACGTGAGTTCAAACACTCGCCACTTAAGTGTTTCAGAGCAAGAGCGCTGATCTAGGATCAGTTGTCCCGTCTGTGTAATCTTATTCATTCTGATCTAGGATCTGTCCATATAATCTTATTCATTAGGATCTGTCCATATAGTCTTATTCATTAGGATCTGTCCATACAGTCTTATTCATTCTGATCTAGGATCTGTCCATACAGTCTTATTCATTCTGATCTAGGATCTGTCCATATAGTCTTATTCATTAGGATCTGTCCATACAGTCTTATTCATTCTGATCTAGGATCTGTCCATACAGTCATTCATTCTGATCTAGGATCTGTCCATATAGTCTTATTCATTATGATCTGTCCATACAGTCTTATTCATTCTGATCTAGGATCTGTCCATATAGTCTTATTCATTAGGATCTGTCCATACAGTCTTATTCATTCTGATCTAGGATCTGTCCATACAGTCTTATTCATTCTGATCTAGGATCTGTCCATACAGTCTTATTGATTCTGATCTAGGATCTGTCCATACAGTCTTATTCATTCTGATCTAGGATCTGTCCATATAGTCTTATTCATTCTGATCTAGGATCTGTCCATATAGTCTTATTCATTCTGATCTAGGATCTGTCGATATAGTCTTATTCATTCTGATCTAGGATCTGTCCATATAGTCTTATTCATTCTGATCTAGGATCTGTCGATATAGTCTTATTCATTCTGATCTAGGATCTGTCCATATAGTCTTATTCATTCTGATCTAGGATCTGTCCATATAGTCTTATTCATTCTGATCTAGGATCTGTCCATATAGTCTTATTCATTCTGATCTAGGATCTGTCCATATAGTCTTATTCATTCTGATCTAGGATCTGTCCATATAGTCTTATTCATTCTGATCTAGGATCTGTCCATATAGTCTTATTCATTCTGATCTAGGATCTGTCCATATAGTCTTATTCATTCTGATCTAGGATCTGTCCATATAGTCTTATTCATTCTGATCTAGGATCTGTCCATATAGTCTTATTCATTCTGATCTAGGATCTGTCCATATAGTCTTATTCATTCTGATCTAGGATCTGTCCATATAGTCTTATTCATTCTGATCTAGGATCTGTCCATATAGTCTTATTCATTCTGATCTAGGATCTGTCCATATAATCTTATTCATTATGATCTAAAAAGCAACACTGATCCTAGATCAGCACTCCTACTCTGACTACTCGGAGATGCTTTATGAATACGGGCCCAGATGTTTGTATAACACTACCCCTGGGAGGGGGAGGGGGGAGGCCAGTCAGTCATGCAGCGTTAACCTCATACCAACCTGTTTCAGCGTTAACCTCATACCAACCTGAATCTGCGTTAACCTCATACCAACCTGAATCTGCGTTAACCTCATACCAACCTGAATCTGCGTTAACCTCATACCAACCTGAATCTGCGTTAACCTCATACCAACCTGAATCTGCGTTAACCTCATACCAACCTGAATCTGCGTTAACCTCATACCAACCTGAATCTGCGTTAACCTCATACCAACCTGTTTCAGCGTTAACCTCATACCAACCTATTTCAGCGTTAACCTCATACCAACCTGTTTCAGCGTTAAACCTCATACCAACCTGAATCTGCATTAACCTCATACCAACCTGTTTCAGCGTTAACCTCATACCAACCTGTTTCAGCGTTAACCTCATACCAACCTGTTTCAGCGTTAACCTCATACCAACCTGTTTCAGCGTTAACCTCATACCAACCTGTTTCAGCGTTAACCTCATACCAACCTGTTTCAGCGTTAACCTCATACCAACCTGTTTCAGCGTTAACCTCATACCAACCTGTTTCAGCGTTAACCTCATACCAACCTGTTTCAGCGTTAACCTCATACCAACCTGTTTCAGCGTTAACCTCATACCAACCTGTTTCAGCGTTAACCTCATACCAACCTGTTTCAGCGTTAACCTCATACCAACCTGTTTCAGCGTTAACCTCATACCAACCTGTTTCAGCGTTAACCTCATACCAACCTGAATCTGCGTTAACCTCATACCAACCTGTTTCAGCGTTAACCTCATACCAACCTGTTTCAGCGTTAACATCATACCAACCTGTTTCAGCGTTAACCTCATACCAACCTGTTTCAGCGTTAACCTCATACCAACCTGTTTCAGCGTTAACCTCATACCAACCTGTTTCAGCGTTAACCTCATACCAACCTGTTTCAGCGTTAACCTCATACCAACCTGTTTCAGCGTTAACCTCATACCAACCTGTTTCAGCGTTAACCTCATACCAACCTGTTTCAGCGTTAACCTCATACCAACCTGAATCTGCGTTAACCTCGTACCAACCTGGATCTACTGCGGTCTATGCTGACTTCTCGACTCCTCTCCTTCACGCGCTCCCTCTCTCCTCTGTCTCCCCTCTCCCTCTCCCTCGTCCGTTCACGGTCCCGATCGATGCGTTCTCGATCCCGGTCCCGCTCTCTCTCCTTGTTGTTGTTGTCGTTTCGTTCCTTCTCCTTCTCCCTCTCCTTCTCCCTCTCGCGGTCCCGGCGCTCCCTCTCTCGCTCCCTCTCTTTGTCCCTCTCCCTCCTGTCCTTATCGATCTCTTGCCGTTCCTGCTCTTTCTTTCCCTTCTCCTCCTCCAGTTTCTACGGGAAGAAGAGGAGTATCCTGTGTTATCACTCTACCGTTGTATTCAACCACGGACAACAGTTTCTACAGGAAGAAGGAATACACTGTTAGTCACTCTGCTGCGCCGGAAAAGATGGCTGCCATTTTACTGGCTCCTAACCAATTGCGATTTTTTTTTTTTCACGTTGTTTGTAACTTATTTTGTACATAATGTTTCTGCTACTGTCTCTTTTGACCGAAAACAGCTTCTGGAAATATCAGAACACCAATTTACTCACCTCGAACTGGACATAGATTTTTTTTTTTCTTTAACGAGCCGGACATGAAGGAAATCCCTGTCATTCGCATGAAGAGAAGATGTCGATACAGGGGACGGAGGTCCGGGTGCCTTGGCGAGTAGGTAACCCGCCTCTACCATCCATCCTATTGGCCAACGTGCAATCACTGGAGAATAAACTGGACGAGCTCCGTTCAAGACTATCAACCTACCAACCGGACATTAAAAACTGTAATATCTTATGTTCCAGTCGAGTTCGAGTCGTGGTTGAACGACGACATGGATAATATACAGTTGGCTGGGTTTATGCTGCATAGGCAAGATAAAACAGCTCCCTCCGGTAAGACAAAGGGTGGCGGTCTGTGTCTTTTGGTCAATAACAGCTGGTGTGCGAAATCAAATATTAAGGAACTCAAGGTTTTGCTCATCTGAGGTAGAGTATCTCACGATAAAATGTAAATCACACTATTTACCAAGAGAGTTTAGCATCTATATTTTTCGTAGCTGTCTATTTACCACCACAGACCGATGCAGGCACTAAGACTGCACTCAACCAACTGTATAAAGCCGTAAGCAAACAAGAAAATGCTCATCCAGAGGCGGCGCTCCTAGTGGCCGGGGACATTAATGCAGGGAAACTTAAATCCGTTTCACCTCATTTCTACCAGCCTGTCACATGTGCAACAAGAGGAGAAATAAACTCTAGACCACCTTTACTCCACACACAGAGATGAGTACAAAGCTCTCCCTCGCCCTCAATTTGGCAAATCTGACCACAACTCTATCCTCCTGATTCCTGCTTACAAGATAAAATTAAAGCAGGAAGTACCAGTGACTCGGTCAATACGGAGGTGGTCAGATGACGCAGATTGTTTCTGCGAGCACAGACTGGAATATGTTCCGGGATTCATCCGATGGCATTGAGGAGTATACCACATCTGTCACCGGCTTCCTTAATAAGTGCATCGATTACATTGTCCCTACGGTGACTGTACGTACCAACCAGAAGCCATGGATTTACAGGCAGCACACGCACTGAGCTAAAGGCTAGAGCTGCTGCTTTCAAGGAGCGTGAGACTAATCCGGACACTTATAAGAAATCCCGCTATGCCTGCCGACGAACCATCAAACAGGCAAAGTGTAAATACAGGACTGAGATTTAATCCTATGTGGGAGGGCTTGCAAAGTAAAGTATTACAGACTACAAAGGGAAGCCCATCCGCGAGCTGCCCAGTGACAAGCCTACCAGACGAGCTAAATGACTTCTATGCGCGCTTCGAAGCAAACAACACTGAAGCATGCATGAGAGCACCAGCTGTTATGGATGACTAGGTGATCACACTCGCCGTAATCGATGTGAGTAAGACCTTTATACAGGTGAACATTCACAAGGCCACAGGGCCAGACGGAATACCAGGACGTGTACTCCGAGCATGCGCTGACCAACTTGCAAGTGTGTTCACTGACATTTTCAACCTGTCCCTGGCCGAGTCCGTAATACCCACATATTTCACACAGATCACCATAGTTAGGTAGGTTCTTGGGCACAGGGACTGACTACCGACACGTAGCACTCACATCTGTAGCCATGAAGTGCTTTGAAAGGCTGGTCATGGTTCACAACACCATCATCCCAGAAACCTTTGCATATCGCCCCTACACATCCACAGATGATGCAAAATCTATTGCACCCCACAAAGCCCTTTCCCATATGGACAAAAGTAACCTACGTGAGAATGCTATTCATTGACTACTGCTCAGCATTCAACAACATAGTTCTCACAAAGCTCATCACTAAGGACCCTGGGACTAAACATCTCCGCTCTGCAACTGGTTCCTGGTAAGGGTACGCAACATCACATCTGTCACACTGATTCTCAACACGGGGGCCCCCCAGGGTTGTGTTCTTTGTCCCTTCCTGTACACCATGTTCACCCATGACTGCATGAACAAGCACGACTCCAACCCCATCATTAAGTTTGCCGATGACACAATAGAGGTAGGTCTGATCACCGACAACGAGACAGTCTATAGGGAGGAGGTCAGAGACCTGGAAGTGTGGTGCAAGGACGACAACTTCTCCCTCAAAGTGATCAAGACAAAGGAGATGATTGTGGACTACAGGAAAAGGAGGACCGAGAACACCATCATTCTCATCGACGGGGCTGCAGTGGAGCAGGTTGAGAGCTTCAAGTTCCTTGGTGTCCACATCATCAACACAGTCATGAAGAGGACACGACAACGCTTATTCCCCCTCAGGAGACTGAAAAGATTTGGCATGGATCCTCAAAAAGTTCTACAGCGGCACCATTGAGAGCATGCAGACTGGTTGCATCACCGTCTGGTATGGCAACTGCTCGGCCTCCGACCGCAAAGCTCTACAGAGGGTAGTGCGTACGGCCCAGTACATCACTGTGGCCAAGCTTCCTGCCATCCAGGACCTCTATACCAGGCGGTGTCAGAGGAAGGCCCTAAAAATTGCCAAAGATTCCAACCACCCTAGTCATAGACTGTTCTCTCTGCTACCGCACGGCAAGTGCAAGTCTAGGTCCAAAAGTCTTCTTAACAGCTTCTACCTCCAAGCCATAAGACTGCTGAACAGCTAATCAAATGGCCCCCGGACAATTTGCATTGCCCCCCCTCCCAATGTTTTACGCTGCTGCTACTCACTGTTTATTATCGATAGTCACTTTATCCCGACCTACAAATACACTACCTTTCAAAAGTTTGGGGTCACTTAGAAATGTCCTTGTTTTTGAAAGAAAAGCAAAAAAAATTGTCCATTGAAATGTGTGTGTGTGTGTGTGTGTGTGTGTGTGTGTGTGTGTGTGTGTGTGTGTGTGTATATAGAGTCCAGTGTGTGTGTGTGTATATATATATATATATATATATATAGAGTCCAGTGTGTGTCGATGACTTGGGTGGCTGGAGTTGGACAATATTTTGGGGCCTTCCTCTGACACTGGTATAGAGGTCCTGGATGGCAGGGAGCTTGGCCCCAGTGATGTACTGGGCCCTACTCACCACCCTCTGTAGCGCCTTGCCTTCGGGTGCCTTGCAGTTACCGTACCAAGTGGTGATGCAGACAGTCAAGACGATGCTGTAGAACTTTGAGGATCTGAGGGCCAATGCCAAATATTTTCAGCGTCAGGGGGAAGAGGTGCTGGTGTGCCCTCTTTACAGCTGTCTGGGTGTGTGTGGACCATGTGAATGCCTTAGGAACACTCAACTGTGGACACTGAGGAACTCTCAACCCGCTCAACTCATCCTATAGGTCCATCATCAGCTGCTTTGTCCTGCTGACGTTGAGGGAGAGGTTGTAGTCCTGGTCTCTGACCTCCTCCCTATAGGCTCCCTCATTGTTGTCGGTGATCAGTCCTACCACCATTGTGTCGTCAGCAAACTGCAAAATGACGGTGTTGGGAGTCGTGCGCGGCCTTGCAGTCTTGGGTGAACTGGGAGTACAGGAAGGGACTAAGCACCCAACCCTGAGGGGGCCCCGTGTTGATGGTCAGTGCGGCGGATGTGTTGTTACCTACCCTCGCAACCTGGGGGCTGCTCATCAGGAAGTCCAGGATCCAGTTGCAGACGGAGATGTGCAGTCCACAGGGTCCTGAGCTTGGTGATTAGCTTGGAAGGGACTATGGTGTTGAATGCTGAGCTGTAGTCAATGTACAGCATTCTTACATAGGTATTCCTTTTGTCCAGGTGGGAGAGGGCAGTATGGATCTGTTGGGGCGGTATGCAAATTGGTGTGGGTCTAAGGTTTCTGGGATGATGGTGTTGATGTGATCCATGACCAGTCTTTCATAGTTATAGATGTGAGTGCTACGGGGTCCGTAGTCATTTAGGCAGGTTACCTTGGCGTTCTTGGGTGTACAGGGACAATGGGGGTCTGATTGTAGGTATTACAGGGTCAGGGATAAGTAAAGAAAGTCACTGAAGACACTTGTCAGCTAGCTGGTCAGTGTATTCCCATGGTACATCCTGGTATTTCATCTGGCCTTGCGCATATTAACCTGTTTAACTTCTTTGGGATACGGGGCAGCATTTTCACTTTTGGATGAATAGCGTGCCCAGAGTGAACTGCCTCCTACTCAGTCCCAGATGCTAATATATGCATATTATTATTAGTATTGGATAGAAAACACTCTGAAGTTTCTAAAACTGTTTGAATGAGGTCTGTGAGTATAACAGAACTCATATGGCAGGCGGAAACCTGAGAAAAATCCAAACAGGAAGTGGGAAATCTGAGGTTTGTAGTTTTTGAAGTCAGTCTCTATCGAATACACAGTGGGATATGGGTTATGTTGCACTTCCTAAGGCTTCCACTAGATGTCAACCGTCTTTAGAATGTTGTTTCAGGCTTCTACTGTGAAGGGGGAGCGAATGAGAGCTGTTTGACTAAGTGGTCTGGCAGCAGCCTCGTTCTCAGTCACGCGCGTTCACATGAGAGGTATCTCTCGTTCCATTGCTTTTCTACAGACAATGGAATTCTCCGGCTGGAACATTATTGAACAGTTATGATAAAAACATCCTAAATATTGATTCTATACTTAGTTTGAGAAGTTTCTTCGACCTGTAATATAATTTTTGAACTTTTCATCCGACGTTCGGCTGGACCTGAACGCATGTTTGGATTTGTTTACCAAACGCCCTAACAAAAGAAGCTATTTGGACATAAATGGACATTATCGAACAAAACAAACATTTATTGTGGAACTGCGATTCCTGGGAGTGCATTCTGATGAAGATCATCAAAGGTAAGTGAATATTTATAATGCTATTTCTGACTAATGTTGACTGCGCAACATGGCGGATATTTCTTTTGGCCGGTGTCGTAGGATTCAATCTTAGTCCTGTATCGATGCTTTACCTGTTTGATGGTTCGTTGGAGGTCTTAGCGGGATTTCTTATAAGCATCTGGATTACTGTCCCCGCTCCTTGAAAGCAGCAGCTCTAGCCTTAAACTCAGTGCAGATGTTGCCTGTAATCCATGACTTCTGGTTGGGGTATGTACGTACGGTCACTGGTCAATGCACTTCTTAATGAAGGCGGTGACTTATCAGAGCCAAAAAATCCCAATCTGGAGACGGTGGAAACCACTTTATCTAGTTACCATAAATAATTTAGCTAGCGACATTCATAAGATTTCAAAGTGAACCAAAACAAACTTTTGTTGTTGTTTTATGTATTAACAGCACAGAAACACACATCAGGGTTCACTCCTCTCAGAAAAACAGGAAATAGAGATGGATCCTCTGTGGGGCTAATTGGTTGTTTGTGACTTACAGGTGATGAATTACGGACTCACTCAGCGCGTCTGTCTCTGCCCCTACAAGCCTACAAGCTACTCCTGTGAGGAAGAGCAGGTCAAGTTCACAGAAACAAAATAAAAATAAAAAATAAAAAATAAAAAAAGTGGCAAAATATATCTGTCCATCGATCCCTTACGATGGACCAGTGATTAATTTACTGTACACATTATCCAGTTAAAATCACACCACATTAAAAAGACTAGTTTAGATACAAAATGGTGATCTTTTACATTGGTGTTAGAGAGAGTCAATGCAGGTAGGTATTCCAGTTTGGGTAAAAGGAATGAAATCATAGAGCTGTTCTTACCCAGAGGTCGTCTTCTGATGTCCACCGTCAGATCGTCTCAGACCAACAGAGTGATTAACACAACACCAGACAGAGACAAGAGTACCAACAGTCCTTACCATACAGAGAGATACGGTACCTCACCAATATGGTACCTCACTACAACAAAAAAATGCTATGGCTATATGCCCATTCATTGAGCTGGTCAAATGCCATTGAATGATGTTCGTCAATTTTGTGCTGGATAGTGAACTACAACGTGTAAATCTGCTGGACTAAACTGAACTGTGGGTCTCCTGTCCTGTCAGAGAGAAGAAGGAGGAGAGGAAATAGAATAGAGAAAGCTGGAGCTGAAAGAGATTATAGCGAAGATTTCCCTCCACTACATCTCTCACTTCCCTTTGGATTAAACTGATGTTCTAGAATGTTCCCTGTCCTGTCTGGACTTACCTCTGATGCAACAGTCCCCTGTCCTGTCTGGAATTACCTCTGACGCAACAGTCCCCTGTCCTGTCTGGAATTACCTCTGACGCAACAGTCCCCTGTCCTGTCTGAAAATGCCTCTGATGCAACAGTCCCCTGTCCTGTCTGAAATTACCTCTGATGCAACAGTCCCCTGTCCTGTCTGAAAATACCTCTGACGCAACAGTCCCCTGTCCTGTCTGAAAATGCCTCTGATGCAACAGTCCCCTGGCGATGAGGTAATATCCTGTCACTAGATGTGTGGTGTTTAGTGTGGGTAATGTTTCCTAACATGCTTGAACCTTCACGTTCCACTTACACACTGTATATGATGGGAATAGTGCTCGTCTTTACCCTAAAAACCTTCCAAGTCTATTAGATTTGGAAAATAAGCAGCATAAAACCTTCCTGTGATGTTCCTAAACAAGGTTTTTATTTAACATAATAGAGAGGTAATATAAGACGTATACAAATATAAATCACAACGAAGTAGAAAAGGAGAAAGTAAGAGTAGAAAGCTGGAGGGGGGGGGAGAGGGGGAGAGCGAGGGAGAGGGAGGGAGGGAGGGGGGAGAGGGATTGAGAGGGAGAGCGAGAGGGAGGGAGTGGGAGAGCGAGAGGGAGGGAGGGAGGGGGGAGGGGGATTGAGAGGGAGAGCGAGAGGGAGGGAGTGGGAGAGCGAGAGGGAGGGAGTGGGAGAGCGAGGGAGTGGGAGAGGGAGAGCGAGGGAGTGGGAGAGGGAGAGCGAGGGAGTGGGAGAGGGAGAGCGAGGGAGTGGGAGAGGGAGAGCGCGAGGGAGTGGGAGAGGGAGAGCGAGAGGGAGGGAGTGGGAGAGAGGGAGGGAGTGGGAGAGAGGGAGGGAGTGGGAGAGGGAGAGCGAGGGAGTGGGAGAGGGAGAGCAAGAGTGAGGGAGTGGGAGAGGGAGAGCGAGGGAGTGGGAGAGGGAGAGAGCGAGGGAGGGAGTGGGAGAGGGAGAGAGCGAGGGAGGGAGTGGGAGAGGGAGAGAGCAAGGGAGGAAGAGGGAGAGGGAGGGAGGAGGAGAGGGAGAGTGAGAGGGAGGGAGGAGGAGAGGGAGAGAGCGAGGGAGGGAGGAGGATAAAAGACAGACAGAAAGTCTTACCTGTCTAGTCTTCAGATCTCAAAGTGCTGCTGTGGAGGGACGCTCCCTGCTTTTAGTACCCTACACTACAGACTGCTTAAACAGCTGCCGTGGTTATTCACTCTATTCAGTCTCTACCTTTGGGTTGCAAAATCCCAGGTAGTTTTCCCCAAAATAGGATAGTTTTCCCAAAAAAATCCCCGTAATTTCATAAATCTTTCAACCGGGAATTCTGGAAAACTGGGGGAATCTGGGCCATAATTTTGAGTCCCTAGTCTGCCTTCTTCAAAACACAACACAAGGACCTGCATAGGTTCACTAGGCTCTCTGGCTTTGTATTCACACAACCAGTAGGGCTCTCCTTTTAACCCATGCCAACTAGCTAAAAGGCATTGGTGTATGCAAAATGGTACCCGAATACCATATATATATATATATATATATATATATAGTGTAGCACAGTCTCAGAGCCAGTTGCCCCTTTGCAAGTCCTCCAGAAGGGAGCGCCCGAGACGTAGAGATTATAAATTAAAAGATGATACTTACATCCTATCCTCGCATACTTTTCCCCCAAAAGCTCTGAGATTCATCTTGCTTTAGTCATCATATGATGTCTACCATAATGGTGGGGTTATAATCAATAGATTAGCTTTGAGGAATTTTAACATTTCGTCCATCCTATCAGGCTTTGGGGGGGTGGAGGGGGGGGGGGGGGGGGTGTAACTCCAGTCCTCGGGGGAGGAGGGGGGGCTTGATTAGCGCCACACTTGTGCCCCATCTGACACACCTGACTCCAATAATCAACTCGTTCATGATCTTCAGTTTAGAATGCAATTAAGTTTAAAAATCCGGTGTGTTTGCTAAGGATGCTGGGGGACGGGGTGACCCTGAATAAGGCCACCGAGGACTGGAGTCGCCCTGTCCTGCGTCTAACTGAAAGATCTACTGTATACTTTCATCCCAAGTCACTGTTATTAACAGTTTATCCTATAATTCTTTACACTGTTGGGGAAACTGAAATATATCAGTTGTTGACTTAATGGACATTCCACATATTAGCAAATATCTGAACTATTTGAAATTAATGTTAGGACGTTAGAAATGGGGGTCAATACATTAATTTGTAGTCCAGTCATTGACAGGGATGTTAAAACTACACTGGGTATAATCTAGATATGGGTATTGTAGTTTCTTTCTCCAAAGCCTAAATGTGAGAACAGTGGAGTGTGTTACCTTGTGAGTGTCTCTGAATTTACTGATCTCTCTGGATATCAGGTCTCTTTTGTCATCTTCCATGTCCATCACATTGATGTCCTCCTGGGGAAACAGATAAACGTGATATCAGGTTCATAACATGTCCTTCTACCGTCACCAAACGACACTGCTGAAACAAGGTCTAGGGCGGCCCAGAAGTTAGCGTAGCGATTTACAGAAAAGAAAAACAAAATGGCTGCAGGTTAAGCGCCTCCTCCTGGAAAACAAGTGAAGAAACAAAAAAAACACACTCCATGTAAAACAACATCGACAATCTCTCTCATCACGCGCTTTAAATAGGAGAAACGGACGCTACTACCTCCTCTCTCCAGTGGAACGGACGCTACTACCTCCTCTCTCCAGAGGAACGGACGCTACTACCTCCTCTCTCCAGCGGAACGGACGCTACTACCTCCTCTCTCCAGAGGAACGGACGCTACTACCTCCTCTCTCCAGAGGAACGGACGCTACTACCTCCTCTCTCCAGTAGAACGGACGCTACTACCTCCTCTCTCCAGTGGAACGAACGCTACTACCTCCTCTCTCCAGAGGAACGGACGCTACTACCTCCTCTCTCCAGCGGAACGGACGCTACTACCTCCTCTCTCCAGTGGAACGGACGCTACTACCTCCTCTCTCCAGAGGAACGGACGCTACTACCTCCTCTCTCCAGTGGAACGGACGCTACTACCTCCTCTCTCCAGAGGAACGGACGCTACTACCTCCTCTCTCCAGCGGAACGGACGCTACTACCTCCTCTCTCCAGCGGAACGGACCCTACTACCTCCTCTCTCCAGAGGAACGGACGCTACTACCTCCTCTCTCCAGTGGAACGGAAGCTACTACCTCCTCTCTCACGCAGAACGGACGCTACTACCTCCTCTCTCCAGTGGAACGGACGCTACTACCTCCTCTCTCCAGTAGAACGGACGCTACTACCTCCTCTCTCCAACGGAACGGACGCTACTACCTCCTCTCTCCAGAGGAACGGACGCTACTACCTCCTCTCTCACGCAGAACGGACGCTACTACCTCCTCTCTCCAGTGGAACGGACGCTACTACCTCCTCTCTCCAGTAGAACGGACGCTACTACCTCCTCTCTCCGGCGGAACGGACGCTACTACCTCCTCTCTCCGGCGGAACGGACGCTACTACCTCCTCTCTCCGGCGGAACGGACGCTACTACCTCCTCTCTCCAGCGGAACGGACACTACTACCTCCTCTCTCCAACGGAACGGACGCTACTACCTCCTCTCTCCAGTGGAATGGAAGCTACTACCTCCTCTCTCCAGAGGAACGGACGCTACTACCTCCTCTCTCACGCAGAACGGACGCTACTACCTCCTCTCTCCAGTGGAACGGACGCTACTACCTCCTCTCTCCGGCGGAACGGACGCTACTACCTCCTCTCTCCGGCGGAACGGACGCTACTACCTCCTCTCTCCAGTGGAACGGACGCTACTACCTCCTCTCTCCAGAGGAACGGACGCTACTACCTCCTCTCTCCAGTGGAACGGACGCTACTACCTCCTCTCTCCGGTGGAACGGACGCTACTACCTCCTCTCTCCAGCGGAACGGACACTACTACCTCCTCTCTCCGGCGGAACGGACGCTACTACCTCCTCTCTCCAGTGGAACGGACGCTACTACCTCCTCTCTCCAGTGGAACGGACGCTACTACCTCCTCTCTCCGGTGGAACGGACGCTACTACCTCCTCTCTCCAGTGGAACGAACGCTACTACCTCCTCTCTCCAGTGGAACGGACGCTACTACCTCCTCTCTCCAGTGGAACGGACGCTACTACCTCCTCTCTCCAGTGGAACGGACGCTACTACCTCCTCTCTCCAGTGGAACGGACGCTACTACCTCCTCTCTCCAGTGGAACGGACGCTACTACCTCCTCTCTCCAGTGGAACGGACGCTACTACCTCCTCTCTCCAGTGGAACGGACGCTACTACCTCCTCTCTCCAGTGGAACGGACGCTACTACCTCCTCTCTCCAGTGGAACGAACGCTACTACCTCCTCTCTCCAGTGGAACGGACGCTACTACCTCCTCTTTCTTCTCTCTCTTCTTCTTGCGGGGCTGGTTGTCTCCGTCCTGGGAAGGGGCGTTGAGCTCACTGCCGTACTCCCGGATCAACCCCTCGATCGCCCCTTTCACTATCTGGTCACGACGCTTTGTGTCTTCGTCAAGAACCTCTTCCTCGTCCTCTTCTTCCTTGGGCCCGTCCTCAGACTTGGCTCCCTATGAGACGTAAAAAAAGAGAGTAGAGAAAGACAATTCCTTTATAAAATAAAACAAAAAAAGTACAGAGAAAATAGGAATGTTCATGTTGGATTTTGCAAGGTGTGCCACGCAGAAGCCATGTTAAGACCAAGCCAATGCTCTGCCCTGACGAAGACTAGGGCCGGGATGATACCACTATCGCAATATTTTTTTTTTCACATGACAAATATAAAAACACAAAGCAGACCAAACTCTATTTTATAAATAAAATAACAAATAAAACTGCTCTATGTAAAATATTGAGTGTGCTTTTGTTTAGAAAATTATTTTGGGACTCTGAATAGTTTAATAATGTAATGTAGTAATGTAGAGTAATAATGTTTGTTTGTTTCCAACACTAGAGCTGTTTTCATAAAGAAGTTTAACATCTGCTTTGTGTTGTATTGCCTTGCCGTGATACAAACGAGTATCGTGATACCGGTATCGTCCCGGACCTCATAAAACACCCGAGAGACTAAATGTTGGTAATGAAATGCTCACTGCTAGGAGAGAGGTGACACTTATATTTTCTGAACCCAGTCTGCTCTCCTCCATTACCCTCTCGTGGTAGACAGTGTGTGTGTGTGTGTGTGTGTTCACCCCATTGGCGTTCCTCTTCCTAGCCTTCCATTCTTCAAGCTGGGCCTTGGTCTTAGCATCCACCTTGACCAGCAGCTTCTTGTCTCCCAGCAACAGCTCATGTAGCAGACGAAGGGAACGCAGGGTGGACTCTGGCTCCTTGTACTCACAGAAACCAAACGCTACAGAGGGAGAGAGAGATTTATACAGTCACTGGGAGAGAGAGAGAGATTTATACAGTCACTGGGAGAGAGAGAGAGAGATTTATACAGTCACTGGGAGAGAGAGAGAGAGATTTATACAGTCACTGGGAGAGAGAGAGAGAGAGAGAGAGAGAGAGAGAGAGAGAGAGAGCCAGTGAGAGAGAGATTTATACAGTCACTGGGAGAGAGAGAGATTTATACAGTCACTGGGAGAGAGAGAGATTTATACAGTCACTGGGAGAGAGAGAGAGAGAGAGATTTATACAGTCACTGGGAGAGAGAGAGATTTATACAGTCACTGGGAGAGAAAGAGAGATTTATACAGTCACTGGGAGAGAGAGAGAGATTTATACAGTCACTGAGAGAGAGATTTATACAGTCACTGGGAGAGAGAGAGATTTATACAGTCACTGGGAGAGAGAGAGAGAGAGAGAGAGAGAGAGAGAGAGAGCAGAGAGAGAGAGATTTATACAGTCACTGGGAGAGAGAGAGATTTATACAGTCACTGGGAGAGAGAGAGATTTATACAGTCACTGAGAGAGAGAGAGAGAGAGAGAGATTTATACAGTCACTGGGAGAGAGAGAGATTTATACAGTCACTGGGAGAGAAAGAGAGATTTATACAGTCACTGGGAGAGAGAGAGAGATTTATACAGTCACTGGAGAGAGAGAGAGAGAGAGAGACAGTGAGAGAGAGATTTATACAGTCACTGGGAGAGAGAGAGATTTATACAGTCACTGGGAGAGAGAGAGATTTATACAGTCACTGGGAGAGAGAGAGAGAGAGAGATTTATACAGTCACTGGGAGAGAGAGAGAGAGAGAGATTTATACAGTCACTGGGAGAGAGAGAGAGTTGTATACAGTTGTAAATGAGAACTTGTTCTCAACTGGCCTACCTGGTTAAATAAAGGTGAAATAAAAATAACTTGCTCTGCGGTAACTACACAGGCTCTGCGGTAACTACACATGCTCGGCGGTAACTACACAGGCTCGGCGGTAACTACACAGGCTCTGCGGTAACTACACAGGCTCTGCGGTAACTACACATGCTCGGCGGTAACTACACAGGCTCGGCGGTAACTACACAGGCTCGGCGGTAACTACACAGGCTCGGCGGTAACTACACAGGCTCTGCGGTAACTACACAGGCTCGGGCGGTAACTACACAGGCTCGGCGGTAACTACACAGGCTCGGCGGTAACTACACAGGCTCGGCGGTAACTACACAGGCTCGGCGGTAACTACACAGGCTCGGCGGTAACTACACAGGCTCGGCGGTAACTACACAGGCTCGGCGGTAACTACACAGGCTCGGCGGTAACTACACAGACTCTGCGGTAACTACACAGACTCTGCGGTAACTACACAGACTCTGCGGTAACTACACAGACTCTACGGTAACTACACAGACTCTGCGGTAACTACACAGACTCTGCGGTAACTACACAGACTCTGCGGTAACTACACAGACTCCGCGGTAACTACACAGCCTCTGCGGTAACTACACAGGCTCGGCGGTAACTACACAGACTCTGCGGTAACTACACAGGCTCGGCGGTAACTACACAGGCTCGGCGGTAACTACACAGGCTCGGCGGTAACTACACAGGCTCGGCGGTAACTACACAGGCTCGGCGGTAACTACACAGGCTCGGCGGTAACTACACAGGCTCGGCGGTAACTACACAGGCTCGGCGGTAACTACACAGGCTCGGCGGTAACTACACAGGCTCTGCGGTAACTACACAGGCTCTGCGGTAACTACACAGGCTCTGCGGTAACTACACAGACTCTGCGGTAACTACACAGGCTCTGCGGTAACTACACAGGCTCAGGCTCTGCGGTAACTACACAGGCTCGGCGGTAACTACACAGGCTCGGCGGTAACTACACAGGCTCTCTGCGGTAACTACACAGGCTCTGCGGTAACTACACAGGCTCTGCGGTAACTACACAGGCTCTGCGGTAACTACACAGGCTCGGCGGTAACTACACAGGCTCTGCGGTAACTACACAGGCTCTGCGGTAACTACACAGGCTCGGCGGTAACTACACAGACTCTCGGCGGTAACTACACAGACTCTCGGCGGTAACTACACAGGCTCTGCGGTAACTACACAGGCTCTGCGGTAACTACACAGGCTCTGCGGTAACTACACAGACTCTGCGGTAACTACACAGACTCTGCGGTAACTACACAGGCTCTGCGGTAACTACACAGGCTCGGCGGTAACTACACAGGCTCTGCGGTAACTACACAGACTCTGCGGTAACTACACAGACTCTGCGGTAACTACACAGACTCTGCGGTAACTACACAGACTCTACGGTAACTACACAGACTCTACGGTAACTACACAGACTCTGCGGTAACTACACAGACTCTGCGGTAACTACACAGACTCTGCGGTAACTACACAGGCTCGGCGGTAACTACACAGGCTCTGCGGTAACTACACAGGCTCTGCGGTAACTACACAGACTCTGCGGTAACTACACAGGCTCTGCGGTAACTACACAGACTCTGCGGTAACTACACAGACTCTGCGGTAACTACACAGACTCTGCGGTAACTACACAGACTCTGCGGTAACTACACAGACTCTACGGTAACTACACAGACTCTGCGGTAACTACACAGACTCTGCGGTAACTACACAGACTCTGCGGTAACTACACAGACTCTGCGGTAACTACACAGACTCTGCGGTAACTACACAGGCTCTGCGGTAACTACACAGACTCTGCGGTAACTACACAGACTCGGCGGTTAACAACACAACAAGGAAAGGAGGGAAAGTATAATAGAAGTGTTGTACCTGTTTTGTTTTTACCTTGCAGTTTCCCAGAAGCCCCTTGGACCCTCTTCCAGCTCAGGACCAGGCCACATTTCTACAGGATGGTGGAAAAGACAGGCAGAGGGAAATCACTCATCTGAGACTAAAGACCAAAATGTCAGAGCGATCCAATATCATTCCATCAAATTGGTTTGTAAACTTTATATATTAGGGTTATTACGACACCAGGATCACGATACACAACCGAGAATCGTGGCAAGGAATGCTCTCAATGTAGCAAACACACAGCCTTCTGTTGAGGCACATTTGTTTTTCTTCCCAGAGCATTTCAGAAAGTATTCAGACCCCTGGACTTTTTCCACATTTTGTTGAGTTATTTTGACTTATTCTAAAATTGATTAAATTAATTAGTTTCTATATCAATGTACACACAATACCCCATAAGGACAAAGCGAAAAAATGTTTTTTAGAAATTTTAGCAAATTTATGAATAAATCCCCCCCCCCAGAAATACCATATTTACATACAATACCAATCAAAAGTTTGGACACCTACTCACTCAAAGGTTTTTCTTTATTTCGTACTATTTTCTACATTATAGAATTTATTCTAATAGAATAATATAATCATATTATTATATTATAATATATTATATAATTAATAGAATAATAATATTAGTATATTATAATATATAATTAATAGAATAATAATAATTAATATATTATAATATAATAATATTATTATTCTATTAATTAATATATTATAATATAATAATAATAGAATAATAATATTATTATATTATAATATATTAATTAATAGAATAATAATATTATTATATTATATAATTCATAGAATAATAATATTATTATATTATAATATATTAATTAATAGAATAATAATATTATTATATTATAATATATTATATAATTAATAGAATAATAATATTAGTATATTATAATATATAATTAATAGAATAATAATATTATTATATTATATAATTAATAGAATAATAATATTATTATATTATAATATATTAATTAATAGAATAATAATATTATTATATTATAATATATTAATTAATAGAATAATAATATTATTATATTATATAATTCATAGAATAATAATATTCCTGAATGCACTGTATATCACACAATATTTTACCTACATCAGGTTGGGTGTTTAGTCCTCTTTAAAATAACAGATCTCAGTCCTTTTAAAAGTGAACTCTGGGTAAAAAAAATAACTCAGTTCTCGTTGTATTCACACTGCCTTTTAATAAGGATTCAACTATTTTGCCAGTTCACCTATTTTTGCGAGAGAGAGAGAGAGAGAGAGAGAGAGAGTCGTCTTTGCATTCACATTGCTATGGTTACAAAGGAACCAAGATTTTTTTTTTTTCTCTCTCAACATTCACTCAATGCACTCTGGGATTTTACAGAAGTGCAAGACAAGCCATTAAATCAGAACGTGTTATCAGACAGCGAGATAAACCAACTTACATTTTGGAAACTAATATAAAGATGACATATAATAATTATAAATCAGAAGATCATATTAACATGTAAATATTACTGGAAACAGAATAAATAGCAGAAGAATACAGGTAGATTAAATAATGCTGTAATTGAAAATTGTACGCTCAAAATGTAGGC
>NC_092171.1:42734864-42787364 GCF_045791955.1 Oncorhynchus clarkii lewisi | reverse complement strand
AAAGAGAGATGTTTTTCGCAATGCATTATGGGATATGTTTTTTATTTTTAAAAGAGTGTTAATATTTTTTCAACGCTTGAGGTCGACAGAAATGCATATTACTGTACCAAAATAACCCTGTTTGTTATAGTAAATTATAGTAAACATACCAGTTTGTTTGTTTTTTGCTCAAAAACAGATAACACATCACAGAATAACAGACACAAACCACTGTATTTGTAACCCCCATGGATATACATTTTTGGCAATTGGTGTGTTACTTTCTGTTCAATTCTATTTTTCAATATAACATGTGTAAGCCAATGCCTGTACTAGCCTATGGGGGGCTACCGCACAGCATAAACTCTCCTTATCAAATGAACAGAGACACCGCCCAGCCATCACCATGGAGAGCGGCACAAGCACTGTTTAGTTTGTTTTTATGTTAACCTGGCTACTATGTTTATGTTATTTATTCATTTTCTGAACCACTCCAAAAATAAGTTTCCTTGAGGGAAAAAAAACAAGAGTTATTCTATTCTAATAATATAGTAATATTTCAAGAAGCCTAGGACCCTAGGCTATACCTATAGCCTACCAAACTATTTTTAAGGGAAGGCAGAATAGCCACTAGTAAGGCACGTCGTTATGGTCACTTACATATAAACATGGGGTGCAGGCTGACATCTGATAGGCTGTGTTTTGAACTATTATGGAAGGCAGACATCCAGGTTAAGCAACACATTTGTCAACCACGGTTTGCTGTCTATGTGGAATTTCGGGGCGGCAGGTAGCTTAGTGCGTTGGACTAGTAACCGCAAGGTCGAATCCCAGAGCTGACAAGGTAAAAATCAGTCGTTCTGGCCCTGAACAGGGCAGTTAACACACTGTTCCTAGGCTGTCATTGTAAATAATAATTTGTTCTTAACTGACTTGCCAATTTAAATAAAGGAACATTTTAAAAATGTCTGCCCCTTAGAAATTGCGGGCCAATGGGTGCATTATGGAAACACAAGACACGCCTTTGGAACAAACCCATCTATTGGATACATCTCATTGGCTAGTTCGAAGGCGTCGTTTACAGTATTGACGCACGTCTTCCTTCATGAGGTAACGGGATTTATGAATAAGGACACAGAATGAATGATTGTGTTTTCAGATTTAACGCGTGGCATTGGGCGAATTTGATTATGATATGGGGTTCAAATATTTTCAAACTCTACAAGGTATTTAGAGACAAATTTCAGTTGATCGTGCTCTTAATCCTGACCGCCATCCATCCCCTCATTAATATTAATGAAATCATAAGAGCATAAAACCATCCCCCCGACGTGCGCTCACATCAAAGCGTCACCATCGTCAGAGTGGGATCCTACAAGAAGAGCGTTTGAATCCACTTTTGAATCTCAGCCTTGGTCGTTAAACGGTTGTTGTAAATTATTTTGAAGTCAATTGATAAATTAAATACGATTTTAAAATGGCTTTAAGAGGGCCACTGCGTCGTCTTCTACGGACGCAACTCAACAATACCTGTCAGAGCAGAGCTCATTCTGTGGCTGTTTTAGGAGCACCGTTCTCAAAAGGACAGGTAAGGGAAAAGCTCATCCTATTAGAAACCATTCGTTTTAATATGGCTATTTGACTAGGTTATTTCTTTTACCAGAATTATTGAACTTTGCTGTTATTTTTCTTTAGAAAAGGAGAGGGGTGGAACATGGACCCAAAGCCATCAGGGATGCCGGTCTGATCGAGAGGCTTTCAAATCTGGGTAAGTGATGGAACATCTTATTAATGTGTTAAAAACAAACTGCTAGATGTACTGTTGAACTAAAATGATCTGGTAATACTTATTCTAACCCTAAAATAGGTTAATGATTCATGCAAGAGCTGCTTCCCTGAGTCATTCAGTTCTCGGAAGTAAAGCATTGGGCTATAGGCTGTGTGTTTCGTCAGTCTTTAACAAAAGTGTGTATTGTCTAATATTGTCAAACAACGAAATCAAACACAGGTATTGCTCAGACCTTGAATGCTGGCGATCAACACAGATTTATTTATTTTTTTTGTCTAAAAGGATAACGTTCTTGTAATTAAAATAACGGTTTTATTGGGTCACACGGGCGAGAAAAGATGGGCAAGTCTGCTGTCGTCACTGTACAGTCAGTTATGCAATCAACCGTTCCCGAGGCCGGCATGAACAGAGCTTTCTCCGGAAAACAAACTCTCTCCTCCCATTGCAGCCTTCCCTTTGTACACTTCTGCCTATCATAGTTGAATAGGGGGCCCTATCGCTGCCTTGAATGCTTGAAAGACGAAACGAACTTTTTTTTTTTTTTTGTGAGTAACTGCGAGACTGCTTCACACAGCCAGCTCCATGTGACACTAAACACCCAGACTGTGGGTTCCAATCCAGAGTAAACCACGGGCTTTTTTTTTAACGACCATTGACAAATCTGAGCAAGGAGGGGCACACATTTCGTCAGACAAAATGCTGCCACTTCTAAACCAATGGATTATGATCAAGTCATACATAACATATTATGTGGTCAGATCCTAGTTGTGATGAAGAGAAACCTATCAGTATAGGCTAGGCTAGGAATCCCCCATTGAACGGCTATTTATCAGCTAAACGGGCCATGTTAATGCGTCAGTTCAGCCCAGCCTCACGAAATAAGCCAGACAAAAACGCACGAAATTTGCTGAAATGCATTTTGTACATATATGCACGAATTGATTGTGAGACTGTGTTGGTCAGTTAGTTGGTTAGTCTAGAAACAGTGTCAATGTGGCAGACAACCCATCTGCCTGGCGAGAATGGGGACCGGTCTGAGCAAAGATACGCACTCTTTTCGTCAGGCAACTAGGTTACCCTTCTAAACCAGTAGATTATTATCAATTCATAAAAAATAAAAATAAAAAGAGGACTGGGATGTCCCAGAGTGGATATTTATCACACACAAACAATCTTATAATAAAGCTTTTCACTTCAAGTAGAGGTTCAGTTCTGGAATGTGCAAGTCATGTCCCTGTAATCTTAGCTCGGCTTGTGTCCCTGAGCACTCAGCTGGAGAGCGCTCGAGGCAGGACAACGGAGCTTCTTGTCAGTTTCTAGCCAGTTACGCAATTGACGGTTCCTGTGGCCGGCCGTCGGTGTAATACGAGAAGCTGATCTTTAGATGGCCGTTTTTTTCCCCTTTGTTGGATGTAGACGACTGACATACTTTTTGTAAAGACATCAAACCTCCATAGTCTTTAAGAAACCCGATCATTTTATGAAAATACTAGCCTAAAACCTTTGATCTAGCCTAGTTGTAGGTGTAGTGTTAGGCCTAGTCTGTTCTGGATGGGCCTCAATTGTAATTTGCAGCTCCCTGGGAACGAAACGTTCCATTTTACTCATCCTTGAGTATGGCCTATAGTCTAGTCCAAAGCTTTCTATAGACATCTCCTGCTGTGCCCAAGCATGTACATATGGTGCTATTTTAGTTGTCTCTAAAAGTGGACTTCAAACTACTAAAATAGGCAGTTTATTAAAAACAAAAGTATGGAAAGTTAATAGCCTTACTTCTGCTGATGCCATTTTAGCAACAGGGAGACTATAAATTGTATCCTCCTTATAGCTGAGATGATCAGACATTGTGCACTTGCCAAGAAGGGAAACTCTAGCCCTGTCAACTGCATTAAATATCACTGACATTGAGTCAAGTTCAAAAACATATTAGATTATGATTACATTAACAGAGAGGCACTGGGTTGAGCTATTCCTGTCTAAGATGGTAACACGGGGAGAGATCTTAGATCAGGGAGAGCAATTCCAGTCCCCAAGGGGACCTGATTGGTGTGACACTTTTGCCCCAGCCAACACACCTGACTCCAATAATCAAATATTCATGATCTTCAGTTTAGAATGCAACTAGTTTAATCAGCTGTGTTTTCTAAGAATGGGGTGTGTGTGGGGGGTGACACTACTCTGGCCCCTGAGGACTAGAGTTTTCCACCCCTGTCTTAGATGGTAACGGGGCACCACATTGGTCCCCTCCCGACCAGCAGAGTGCCGCGACACCGCTATCGAATGGAACATTGTCACCTACAAGTGGCGCCTCAAATTTCTTGTTTACTTCAACTCATAAGTCCGAGGTGCCAATACCAGTAGCGTCGGTGCAGCCCACCTTCTGGAGAAATTCCTCTGTTTACTCTGCCGTTGCCGTGGTATCAGAGGGTGATTTGGTCTTAGAGAAACCTGAGAGGTCACACATGGGAAATGGGACACATGGAAAGTAGTGCCCAGTCAGACAGACAGCGGTTCCAGCAAACGGCTTGAATGACTCCACCTCGTCAATCAGAGATGATAGGACAGGGGTGTGTGAGAAGAGCCAGGGTAAAGGGGATTGGACATCAGATATGATAGGAGAGGGGTGTGTGAGGAGAGCCAGGGTAAAGGGGATTGGACATCAGAGATGATAGGAGAGGGGTGTGTGAGAAGAGCCAGGGTAAAGGGGATTGGACATCAGAGATGATAGGAGAGGGGTGTGTGAGAAGAACATCAGAGATGATAGGAGAGGGGGTGTGAGAAGAAGGGGATTGGACATCAGAGATGATAGGAGAGGGGGGACATCAGAGATGATAGGAGAGAGAAGAGCCAGGGTAAAGGGGATTGGACATCAGAGATGATAGGAGAGGGGTGTGTGAGAAGAGCCAGGGTAAAGGGGATTGGACATCAGAGATGATAGGAGAGGGGTGTGTGAGAAGAGCCAGGGTAAAGGGGATTGGACATCAGAGATGATAGGAGAGGGGTGTGTGAGGAGAGCCAGGTTAGAGGGTTTGGACATCAGAGCCTGGAGAAAGTGTTGAACTAATGCCTCAAAGACATGCAGCCTACCTAACGCTTAATTCTGAGCTGACAAACTGGGGCACGAACTGGCCAAGGCCATTCATGAATCTGGGGCCACAGTACTTCTAGCTGTCAGGATCTGGGGCCACAGTACTTCTAGCTATCAGGATCTGGGGCCACAGTACTTCTAGACCCCTTTAGGATCCGGGGACACAGTACTTCTAGCTCTCAGGATCAGGATCTGGGGCCACAGTACTTCTAGCTCTCAGGATCTGGGGCCACAGTACTTCTAGCTCTCAGGATCCGGGGCCAGTGTACTTCTAGCTCTCAGGATCCGGGGCCACAGTACTTCTAGCTCTCAGGATCAGGATCTGGGGACACAGTACTTCTTGCTCTCAGGATCCGGGGCCACAGTACAGGATCTGGGGCCACAGTACTCTCAGGATCCGGGGCCAGTGTACTTCTAGCTCTCAGGATCCGGGGCCACAGTACTTCTAGCTCTCAGGATCAGGATCTGGGGACACAGTACTTCTTGCTCTCAGGATCCGGGGCCACAGTACTTCTAGCTCTCAGGATCTGGGGCCACAGTACTTCTAGCTCTCAGGATCCGGGGCCACAGTACTTCTAGCTCTCAGGATCCGGGGCCACAGTACTTCTAGCTCTCAGGATCAGGATCTGGGGACACAGTACTTCTTGCTCTCAGGATCCGGGGCCACAGTACTTCTAGCTCTCAGGATCTGGGGCCACAGTACTTCTAGCTCTCAGGATCCGGGGGCCACAATACTTCTAGCTGCACTAAGCCATCTGCTACATTACCATTCATGCTCCAATTCATCCATACCATTTGCTGTTGAATTAAGCCAGTGTGTAGTAAACCCATACCTTTTATATCCTTGTGCAGATTACCCAGTGCATGACTTTGGAGACCTGAGCTTCCAGTATCTGGAGAAGGACGAGCCCTACATGCACGTCCCCTTCCCTCGCACTGTGGGCAGAGCTAATAAACTGCTGTCAGGGGCCGTCAGCAACGCTGTGGGAGCCGGACACACTACCGTCATGCTGGGAGGAGACCACAGGTACATACCACAACAACGACCCTTTCATGTTCTCAACACGGTATTGTTATTTTAGCAACATTGACAGTGTTAGGAAATTAAGCATTAGGCAGGCTTAGGACCTTAGACATGGGGCGGCACACAATTGGCCCAGCGTCATACGGGTTAGGGGGAGGTTTGGCCGGGTTAGGGGAGGGTTTGGCCGGGTTAGGGGCGGCAGGTAGCCTAGTGGTTAGAGCGTTGGACTTGTAACCAAAAGGTTGAAAGGTCGAATCCCCGAACTGACGAGGTAAAAATCTGTCGTTCTGCCCCTGAACAAGGCAGTTAACCCACTGTTCCTAGGCCATCATTGTAAAATAGGAATTTGTTCTGAACTGACTTGCCTATTTAAATAAAGGTTGAATAAAAACATAGCGGCAACAGGTTTATCAGTGGGTTGTGTAACACAGTCAGCGTTGCCCTGGGGGGGGAACTGAATGTATTACAGGTAATTAAAATCTATTAATAATGGAGATTGGATTCTAACCCCCGCAGCCTGGCCATTGGTTCAGTGGAAGGCCACGCCCGGCAGTGTCCTGACCTGTGTCTGATCTGGGTCGACGCCCACGCTGACATAAACACGCCTCTCACCTCGCCCTCAGGGAACCTCCACGGACAGTCGGTTGCCTTTATGCTGAAAGAGCTGCAGAACAAGGTAAGATGACAGAGGAGTTGGGTAGACATGGCCTTGTGATATGCATTCTCACTATCCTGATCCCTAACGCCAGGCCATGCTTACGTCTCTGGTTGCCTGGGTAGCCACCGGAAGTCTGTGGGTTTCAAATGAAGGTGTCATGTCCAAGTGGTTCCCCCTCCCCCGTGGCCTCAGTGACCATAGAGTTGGCTATACAGCACTAGCAGATCTGGATACCAGGCTATATTCTCCCTACCGCCTCAGTGACCATAGAGTTGGCTATACAGCACTAGCAGATCTGGATACCAGGCTATATTCTCCACACCGCCTCAGTGACCATAGTTGGCTATAGAGCACTAACAGATCTGGATACCAGGCTATATTCTCACTACAGCCTCAGTGACCATAGAGTTGGCTATAGAACACTAACAGATCTGGATACCAGGCTATATTCTCACTACAGCCTCAGTGACCATAGAGTTGGCTATACAGCACTAGCAGATCTGGATACCAGGCTATATAATCACTACAGCCTCAGTGACCATAGTGACCACATGTGCAACCTGGCTATACAGCACTAACAGATCTGGATACCAGGCTATATTCTCCCTACAGCCTCCTTGACCATAGAGTTGGCTATACAGCACTAACAGATCTGGATACCAGGCTATGTTCTCACTACAGCCTTTTTCTGCTCTCCCTCTGATACTGACCTGTTATCTGTTGTTGTTGTTGTTGTTGTTGTTGTTGTGTCTGTAGATGCCAGAGCTGCCAGGGTTCAGCTGGATGAAGCCCTTCCTGTCAGCTAAGGACCTGGTCTACATTGGCCTGAGAGACGTCGACCCTGGAGAGTAGTAAGTACACTACTCTGTACACTACCAAGTACACTACTCTGTACACTACCAAGTACACTACTCTGTACACTACGATTTATAACACAGTTAAAACACATTACATTTGGCATTTTAGTCATTTTGTATATCATTGTGTGTATATAGACTTCTTTTTCTACTGTATTATTGACTGTATGTTTGTTTTACTCCATGTGTAACTCTGTGGTTGTTGTATGTGTCGAACTGCTTTGCTTTATCTTGGTCAGGGTCGCAATTGTAAATGAGAACTTGTTCTCAACTTGCCTACCTGGTTAAATAAAGGTGAAATAAATACATAGAAATGAGCAGACGCTCTTATCCAGAGCGACTTATAGTTGAACTTGGTGCATTCAACCACATACCACTGTCAACCACATACCACTGTCAACCACATACCACTGTCAACCACATACCACTGTCACACCACAGTATACTAAGGTTGGGCAGTATCTAGATGTTAATACCATCTCTGTGAGAATTCGTCGGCAAGTGGGTAACCGGCCTCTACCGTCCATCCTATTGTCCGACGTGCAATCACTGGAGAATAAACTGGATGAGCTCCGTTCAAGACTATTCTACCAACAGGACATTAAAAACGGTCATATCTTATGTTTCACCGAGTCGTGGCTGAACGACAACATGGATAATGTACAGTTAGCTGGGATCTGCATCGGCAGGACAGAACATGCACGTCCGGCAAGGGGTGCGGAGGGGTGATGGTGTGTGTCTATTGGTAAATCCAGCTGGTGTGGAGACATCTAATATGAAGTAAGTCTCGATGTATTGCTCGCCGGAGGTAGACTACCTCATGATAAGCTGTAGACCACACTATCTACCAAGAGAGTTCTCATCTATATTTTTGGTAGCCGTCTATTTACCACCACAGACCGATGCTGGCACTAAGACTGCACTCAACGAGCTGTATAGGGCCATAAGCAAACAAGAAAATGCTCATCCAGAAGCTGCACTCCTAGTGGCCAGAGACTTTAATGCAGGCAAACTTAAATCTGTTTTACCTCATTTACCTCATTTCTACCAGCATGTCACATGTGCAACCTGACAAAAAATACTCTAGAACACCTTTACTATACTGACATTTTCAACCTCTCCCTGACCCAGTCTGTAATACCTACATGTCTCAACCTGACCCAGTCTGTAATACCTACATGTCTCAACCTGACCCAGTCTGTAATACCTACATGTCTCAACCTCTCCCTGACCCAGTCTGTAATACCTACAGTCTGTAATACCTACATGTCTCAACCTGACCCAGTCTGTAATACCTACATGTCTCAACCTGACCCTCAACCTGACCCAGTCTGTAATACCTACATGTCTCAACCTGACCCAGTCTGTAATACCTACAGTCTCAACCTGACCCTTGTAATACCTACATGTCTCAACCTGACCCAGTCTGTAATACCTACATGTCTCAACCTGAGCCAGTCTGTAATACCTACATGTCTCAACCTGACCCAGTCTGTAATACCTACAGTGCCTTGCGAAAGTATTCGGCCCCCTTGAACTTTGCGACCTTTTGCCACATTTCAGGCTTCAAACATAAAGATATAAAACTGTATTTTTTTGTGAAGAATCAACAACAAGTGGGACACAATCATGAAGTGGAACGACATTTATTGGATATTTCAAACTTTTTTAACAAATCAAAAACTGAAAAATTGGGCGTGCAAAATTATTCAGCCCCCTTAAGTTAATACTTTGTAGCGCCACATTTTGCTGCGATTACAGCTGTAAGTCGCTTGGGGTATGTCTCTATCAGTTTTGCACATCGAGAGACTGACATTTTTTCCCATTCCTTCTTGCAAAACAGCTCGAGCTCAGTGAGGTTGGATGGAGAGCATTTGTGAACAGCAGTTTTCAGTTCTTTCCACAGATTCTCGATTGGATTCAGGTCTGGACTTTGACTTGGCCATTCTAACACCTGGATATGTTTATTTTTGAACCATTCCATTGTAGATTTTGCCTGTCCCTGCTGAAGAAAAGCAGGCCCAAACCATGATGCTGCCACCACCATGTTTGACAGTGGGTATGGTGTGTTCAGGGTGATGTGCTGTGTTGCTTTTACGCCAAACATAACGTTTTGCATTGTTGCCAAAAAGTTACATTTTGGTTTCATCTGACCAGAGCACCTTCTTCCACATGTTTGGTGTGTCTCCCAGGTGGCTTGTGGCAAACTTTAAACAACACTTTTTATGGATATCTTTAAGAAATGGCTTTCTTCTTGCCACTCTTCCATAAAGGCCAGATTTGTGCAACATACGACTGATTGTTGTCCTATGGACAGAGTCTCCCACCTCAGCTGTAGATCTCTGCAGTTCATTCAGAGTGATCATGGGCCTCTTGCCTGCATCTCTGATCAGTCTTCTCCTTGTATGAGCTGAAAGTTTAGAGGGACGGCCAGGTCTTGGTAGATTTGCAGTGGTCTAATACTCCTTCCATTTCAATATTATCGCTTGCACAGTGCTCCTTGGGATGTTTAAAGCTTGGGAAATCTTTTTGTATCCAAATCCGGCTTTAAACTTCTTCACAACAGTATCTCGGACCTGCCTGGCGTGTTCCTTGTTCTTCATGATGCTCTCTGCGCTTTTAACGGACCTCTGAGACTTTTACAGTGCAGGTGCATTTATACGGAGACTTGATTACACACAGGTGGATTGTATTTATCATCATTAGTCATTTAGGTCAACATTGGATCATTCAGAGATCCTCACTGAACTTCTGGAGAGAGTTTGCTGCACTGAAAGTAAAGGGGCTGAATAATTTTGCACGCCCAATTTTTCAGTTTTTGATTTGTTAAAAAAGTTTGAAATATCCAATAAATGTCGTTCCACTTCATGATTGTGTCCCACTTGTTGTTGATTCTTCACAAAAAAATACAGTTTTATATCTTTGTTTGAAGCCTGAAATGTGACAAAAGTTCGCAAAGTTCAAGGGGGCCGAATGCTTTCGCAAGGCACTGTACATGTCTCAACCTGTCCCTGACCCAGTCTGTAATACCTACATGTCTCAACCTCTCCCTGACCCAGTCTGTAATACCTACATGTTTCAAGCAGACCACCATAGTCCCTGTGCCCAAGAAAGCGAAGGTAACCTGCCTAAATGACTACCGACCTGAAGCACTCACGTCTGTAGCCGTGAAGTGCTTTGAAAGGCTGGTCATGGTCAATAAAATGCAAATTAATTACTTAGAAATCATACAATGTGATTTTCTGAATTTTTGTTTTAGATTCCGTCTCTCACAGTTCAAGTGTACCTATAATAAAAATTACAGACCTCTACATGATTTGTAAGTAGGAAAACCTGCAAAATCGGCAGTGTATCAAATACTTGTTCTCCCCACTGTACCTAGCTGTAACTAGCTAACAGCTAAATGTTTGTTTTTTTACTTTGTTATAATTCTAATTCTATTTGAGGCTCCACATGTTGTCATGGAAAATAATTAATGTTATTTCCAACAACCAATGAGCAAGTCCACTGTAAATCCAGCGTGTATTGAATGTTGAGATTGCCAAAAGCCAGTATCTTTGGCAAGGAGTGGAACTTCAGCGAGAGAGTCTGGTATTCAAACTAATCTCGATCCAAGGAAGGGGATTGAATGTCTCTGCTGTCACCATGAAGCTTGATCTTGACATATAGCCACTTCGCTAGCAAGTTAGCAAACCAAATACATAGCTGGATCTAATGTATTGGACACATCCTATATTTCTTATAGTTATACTTAACTTGTAACTAATAAGCAGTGGTGTACAGCTATTGTTTTGAGGTGAGAGAGCGCAAACAAAATGTGAATGACATCATAATTTCGGCAAAGTTTATACCGGCAGATGTAGCCTATTAAATAGCCTATCATTATAGAATATGACAGATGTAGTCTATCATTATAGAATATGACAGACGTAGCCTATTGAATAGCCTATCATTATAGAATATGACAGATGTAGTCTATCATTATAGAATATGACAGATGTAGTCTATCATTATAGAATATGACAGACGTAGCCTATTGAATAGCCTATCATTATAGAATATGACAGACGTAGTCTATCATTATAGAATATGACAGATGTAGTCTATCATTATAGAATATGACAGATGTAGTCTATCATTATAGAATATGACAGATGTAGTCTATCATTATAGAATATGACAGATGTAGTCTATCATTATAGAATATGACAGACGTAGCCTATTGAATAGCCTATCATTATAGAATATGACAGATGTAGTCTATCATTATAGAATATGACAGATGTAGTCTATCATTATAGAATATGACAGATGTAGTCTATCATTATAGAATATGACAGATGTAGTCTATCATTATAGAATATGACAGATGTAGTCTATCATTATAGAATATGACAGATGTAGTCTATCATTATAGAATATGACAGATGTAGTCTATCATTATAGAATATGACAGATGTAGTCTATCATTATAGAATATGACAGATGTAGTCTATCATTATAGAATATGACAGATGTAGTCTATCATTATAGAATATGACAGATGTAGTCTATCATTATAGAATATGACAGACGTAGTCTATCATTATAGAATATGACAGATGTAGTCTATCATTATAGAATATGACAGATGTAGTCTATCATTATAGAATATGACAGATAGTAGAATAGCCTATCATTATAGAATATGACAGACGTAGTCTATCATTATAGAATATGACAGATGTAGTCTATCATTATAGAATATGACAGATGTAGTCTATCATTATAGAATATGACAGATGTAGTCTATCATTATAGAATATGACAGATGTAGTCTATCATTATAGAATATGACAGATGTAGTCTATCATTATAGAATATGACAGATGTAGTCTATCATTATAGAATATGACAGATGTAGTCTATCATTATAGAATATGACAGATGTAGTCTATCATTATAGAATATGACAGATTTAGCCTATTGAATAGCCTATCATTATAGAATATGACAGATGTAGTCTATTGAATAGCCTATCATTATAGAATATGACAGACGTATTGAATATAGAATATGATTTAAAAGATGTGTCCTCCAATTGCAACGTGTGGCTATGCCCACACACAGGCTATTGTCTAAAGAGACCAGGTTAGGCATAGGCTACCTCCTTTCAAAATAGGCCATCATCACTGTCAATCGTGAAAACAATTACCCACAACTCAAAAGTGAAACCAGGCTACCTAAATATGATTCTCAATCAGGGACAACGATAAACAGCTGCCTCTGATTGAGAACCATACCAGGCCAAACACAGAAATCCCAAAACATAGAAAAAGGAACATAGATAACCCACCCAACTCACGCCCTGACCATACTAAAACAAAGACATAACAAAATGACTCCCCTGAAAAGTGGAGGCTGTTATAGCAGCAAAGGGGGGGGGGGGGGTCCAACTCCATAATAAAAGAACTAAGGTCAGAACGTGACAATTAGCCTTTCTTGTATTTAGTGTATATACAGTTATATTATGTAAAATATATGAATTAATAATTATGTGATCTTGCAAGACATTGATTCAGCTTTGATCTAACTTTACTAAAAGAGCACCGTTGTGAGAAGTGATACTCTTCTATTTATAATAATAATATTAATAATAATATTATGACTATTCGGCATAGGCAAACAGATCTTGATAAAAATGTAATTTTAAGTAAAAGAACTAAAATGCTATTTTTAAGTGAAAGTTGCTGATTGGACAGTGCCAGGATCTGGAGTGATGAATCACGCTTCACCGTCTGGCAGTCTGACGAATCTGGGTTTGGCGGATGCCTGGAGAACTGTACCTGCCTGAATGCATAGTGCCAACTGTAAAGTTTGGTGGAGGAGGAATAATGGTCTGGAGCTGTTTTTCATGGTTGAGGCCCCTTAGTTCCAGTGAAGGGAAATCTTAATGCTACAGCATACAATGGCATTCTAGACCATTCTGTGCTTCCAAATGTGTGGCACCAGTTCAGGGAAGGCCCTTTCCAGTTTCAGCATGACAATGATTCCTTGCACAAAGTGAGGTCAATACAGAAATGGTTTGTCGAGATCGGTGTGGAAGAACTGGACTGGCCTGCACAGAGCCCTGACCTCAACCCCATCTATTGGAAAGCCTTCCCAGAAGAGTGGAGCCTGTTATAGCTGAAAGGGGGGGGGGGGGGGGGTTACCAACTCCATGTTAATGCCCATGATTTTAGAATGAGATGTTCGACGAGCAGGTGTCCACATGTAGTGTCTCTGTGACCAACAGATGCATGTCTGTATTCCCAGTCATGTGAAATCCATAGATTAGGGCCAAATTAATTCATTTAAATTGACTGATTTCCTTATGAACTGTTGCATGTTGCGTTTATATTTTTGTTCAGTACAAATGCCTTACTAACTCTAAATTGGCCCAATTTACATTTCCAGTTTCCCACCCTGACATACCAAGCTAGAACGGGCCCTGTGTCTCAAGCTAGAACGGGCCCTGTGTGCGCAGAGAGGGGGGAGAGAGAGGAGAGAGAGGTCTGTGGAGTTTTATGAGCATCCTCAAGGCAGACACAGTGAATTATTTTTTTCCTTCTGATTGGCCAAAGTGGTCAAGATTCTGACGGGCCTCCGCAGTACACACAGGTAGCCTGATAGTTGTTGATCTGGATAAGAGTGTCTGCTAAATGACCTAAATGTGAATTGAAAAATGCAACTGTCCACATAATTCCACCTGTTTTTAAAATACACTTCCAGACACCCTCCTCGTGACATTCTACTCTCCTTTCTCCTCACAGCGACACCCTGAAGGACTTGGGTGTCCAGTACTTCACAATGAGAGACATCGACAGGCTCGGCATCCAGAGAGTCATGGAAGTCTCTTTCGACCACCTCTTGTCAAGGTCATTGAATTACTGTTAAAAGATTAAGGAGTGATGTTATAAACTAACTAAGCAGCTTACTGTATGACTGACTTTGAGCCTTTCGTTGCGTCAATTACATTAGGCCCCATAGATGTGTTCAGGCGACTGTTTGGAGTGTGTTCAGGCGACTGTTTGGAGTGTGTTCAGGCGACTGGTTGGAGTGTGTTCAGGCGACTGTTTGGAGTGTGTTCCGGCGACAGATGAATTTGAGTTGAAAGTTGATTGATTCACTGAACTGTATTCTGAACACTTTATTGTCTTCTTCTCTTGTCCAACAGGAAGCAGCGGCCGATCCATCTGAGTTTTGACATTGATGCGATGGACCCGTCTTTGGCCCCGGCCACAGGAACACCAGTAAACGGAGGACTGACCTACAGAGAAGGAATCTGGATCACAGAGGAGATCCACAACACAGGTATGTTAGGGCTATAATGATCCACAACACAGGCACGCTATAATGATCCACAACACAGGCACGCTATAATGCTACATTTATAAGAAATTATGGGGGAAGGTCTGTCATTAAACTTAAACTTTTCCTCCAAGCTATGCAAGACTCTTGGTAGGATGAGAATAGTTATTGCATTGCATGAGTGGTTTATATAGTTATGCTGTTGGTACGATAAGAACAGTCTTCTATGAAGTAACATTTCAATATGTAACATTCTTTGAAGTAAATTTTCTGTCTGCAACATTCTACAAAAAAAAAAAAAGGGAACTGAAACTAATAGATTGTGTTGGTCTAATCTCCAGGGTTGTTGTCGGTGATGGACCTTGTTGAGGTCAACCCAGCCCTGGGGGCGAGTCGTGAGGCGGTGGCGAGCACCGCTTCCATGGCAGTGGACGTCATCGCATCATCCCTGGGCCAGACCCGCGAGGGAGGTCCCATCACCCAGGAGTCGCAAACACTCAAAGACGACACGGAACAGCTTCGACTCTAGAACCACATTCTAGAACCACATTCTAGAACTCAAAAGACTCAACATATAACCACTTGGCATTCCTGAATTAAAAAAAAATAAAAATACTTTACATACAGAACAGATGCACTGAAACTGTAGTTGAATTGTTTCAAAGCATTTAGTTGCATCTTCTGTGTGTGTGTATATATATATATATATATATATAGTACTGTATGGCAACCTGTTCAACAGTCAGTCAAACAATCATGACTGAATTTAGAAAGCCTTGTTCAAGCATTACATCGCTAATTTACTAAGAAAAGCTTTAGCCTGGGCCCAGATCTGTGTTTTCATGTCAACTGTTTGCCATGACAAGACTGGCAAAATAGTAGTACAAATAGACTGGTAACCCAGGCTATTAAAAGCCCACATCTCACATGTAAACTGTAATTGATGTGATCGACAGCTGGTCGCTCTGGCCTTGACAGGACAGTCTCCCTAGCGCCACTATTTAAATGTTGACTGTATTCGATGTGATCGGTGGTATGCGCCACAGGCGGTGATCGGTGGTATGCGCCACAGGCGATGATCGGTGGTATGCGCCACAGGCGATGATCGGTGGTATGCGCCACAGGCGGTGATCGGTGGTATGCCCCACAGGCGGTGATCGGTGGTATGCCCCACAGGCGGTGATCGGTGGTATGCCCCACAGGCGGTGATCGGTGGTATGCCCCACAGGCGGTGATCGGTGGTATGCCCCACAGGCGGTGATCGGTGGTATGCCCCACAGGCGGTGATCGGTGGTATGCCCCACAGGCGGTGATCGGTGGTATGCCCCACAGGCGGTGATCGGTGGTATGCCCCACAGGCGGTGATCGGTGGTATGCCCCACAGGCGGTGATCGGTGGTATGCCCCACAGGCGGTGATCGGTGGTATGCCCCACAGGCGGTGATCGGTGGTATGCCCCACAGGCGGTGATCGGTGGTATGCCCCACAGGCGGTGATCGGTGGTATGCCCCACAGGCGGTGATCGGTGGTATGCCCCACAGGCGAACACTAAAACTCAGTATTGCTCATGACTGGATCCTGAAGCTCTGAAATATAACAGGGTTGTAACGAAATAAAATGATAATACTAATGTGACCATAGTGTGGTTTGGAAACACAAATACCTCAGCTCGAGCTAGTGGCTGTGCCAGTTGAGTTGTCGTAGTGATGCGTTTGCACTCTAGGAGCAGATGTGGGGTTTGATGTCATTTGTTTTTGTCTAGAAGGATTGTGTTTTGTAGTAGTTAATAATGACTATTATGAATCTATGTTGGGGTATTTGTAGTAGTTAATAATGACTATTATGAATCTATGTTGGGGTATTTACTGTGTTATTTTAGTCCGTATTAAATGACCAGTTCATTTTTAATAAGTTAAAATTAGTGTGTGTAATGGCTGTATGGTAAATGCTGAGTGAAATAACTATTTTATTTACTAAATATAACAAATGCCTTTTTGACATGCCCACTGAATGACTGTCTTTTAAATAATATATATATATATATAATTAGTCTTCCACAATGAAATCAGTCTGTGTGTTTTGCTTTGTGGTCTCCATTGTGACACTGGCAGAGCAAGTCTCGTTGGTTCTAGTCTTGCATCAAGGTCTATTGTAAATAGGGAGAGAGCAGTCTGTGTGCCTCCATTCCAGCCCTTCAGCTGAATAATAATCATTTCTGTATTGTGTCCCTTTCGGGGAAATGTGTTTTGCATCTCAACAAACCACAGCACAGGATCACCATAAATGCATACATACATGCATTTCAATTAACAGGTGTGCCTTCTTAAAATAATTAGTGGAATTTCTTTCCTCAATGCTTTTGAGCTAATCAGTTGTGTTGTGACAAGGTAGGGGGGTATACAGAAGATAGCCTTATTTGGTAAAAGACCAAGTCCATATTATGGCAAGAACAGCTCCAATAAGCAAAGAGAAACGACAGTCCATCATTACGTTAAGACATGAAGGTCAGTCAATACGGAACATTTCAAGAACTTTGAAAGTTTCTTCAAGTGCAGTCCCCAAAAAATGATCAAGTGCTATGATGAAACTGGCTCTCATGAGGACCGCCACAGGAAAGGAAGACCCAGAGTTACCTCTGCTGCAGAGGATAAGTTCATCAGAGTTACCAACCTCAGAAATTGCAGCCCAAATAAATGCTTCAGACTTCAAGTAACAGACACATCTCAACATCAACTGTTCAGAGGAGACTGTGTGAATCAGGCCTTCATGAACAAATTGCTGCAAAGAAACCACTACTAAAGGACACCAATAGGAAGAAGAGACTTACTTGGGCCAAGAAACACGAGCAATGGACATTTGTCCTTTTTGGTGCCAACTGCCTTTGTGAGATGCGGTGTGGGTGAACGGATGACCTCCGCATAGGAGCTATTGCTCGCCCGAGGTAGAGTTTCTCATGATAAGCTGTAGACCACACTACCTACCGAGAGAGTTTTCATCTGTATTCTTTGTAGCTGTTTTACATACCACCACAGTCAGAGGCTGGCACCAAGACCGCATTGAATGAGCTGTATTCCGCCATAAGCAAACAAGAAAATGCTCATCCAGAGGTAGCGCCCCTAGTGGCCTGGGGGACTTTAATGCAGGGAAAAGTACATTTGTTTTACCAAATTTCTATCAGCATATTAAATGTGCAACTAGAGGGAAAATAACTCTGGACCACCTATACTCCACACACAGAGACACAAAAGCTCTCACTCGCCCTCCATTTGGAAAATCTGACCATAATTCCATCCTACCGATTCCTGCTTACAAGCAAAAATTAAAGCACGAAGCACCAGTGACTAGATCAATAAAAAAAGTGGTCAGATGAAGCAGATGCTAAGCTACAGGACTGTTTTGCAGCACAGACTGGAATATGTTCTGGGATTCCTCCAATGACATTGAGGAGTACACCACGTGTCATTGGCTTCATCAATAAGTGCATTGATGAAGTCGTCCCCTCAGTGACCGTACGTACATACCCCAACCAGAAGCCATGGGTTACAGGCAGCATCCGCGCTGAGCTAAAGGGTAGAGCTGCCACTTTCAAAGAGCAGGACTCTAACCTGCAAGCTTGTTTGAACCATCAAACAGGCAAAGCATCAATACAGGACTAAGATCGATTCGTACTACACCGGCTCTGATGCTCGTCGGATGTGGCAGGGCTTGCAAACCATGACAGACTACGAAGAGAAGCACAGCCGAGAGCTGCCCAGTGACACGAGCTAAACTACTTCTATGCTCGCTTCGAGGCAAATAACACTGAAACATGCATGAGAGCACCAACTGTTCCGGAAGACTGTGTGATCACGCTCTCCACAACCTATGCGAGTAAGACCTTTAGACAGGTCAACATTCACAAGGCCGCAGGGCCAGACGGATTACCAGGACGTGTACTGAGAGCATGTGCTGACAAACAACCAAGTGTCTTCACTGATATTTTCAACCTCTCTCTGTCCGAGTCTATAATACAAGCATGTTTTATGCAGACCACCATAGTGCCTGTGCCCAAGAATGCCAAGGTAACCTGTCTAAATGACTACCGACCCGTAGCACTCACCTCTGTAGCCATGAAGTGCTTTGAAAGGCTGGTCATGGTTCACATCAACACCATTATCCCAGAAACCCCTAGACCCACTCCAATTTGCATACTGCCCCAACAGATCCACAGATGATGCAATCTCTATTGCACTCCATCTGCTGTCAATGACTGGAACAAACTACAAAAATCTCAAACTGGAAACACTAATCTCCCTCACTAGCTTTAAGCACCAGCTTTCCAAACAACTACACCTTCCCCTACTGTAGTTTTGCTCCTTTGCACCCCATTATTTCTACTTTGCACACTCATCTAATGTCAAATCTACCATTCCAGTGTTTTACTTGCTATATTGTATTTACTTTGCCACCATGGCCTTTTTTTTGCCTTTACCTCCCTTATCTCACCTCATTTGCTCACATCGTATATAGACTTGTTTCTACTGTATTATTGACTGTATGTTTGTTTTACTCCATGTGTAACTCTGTTGTTGTTGTTTGTGTCGAACTGCTTTTATCTTGACCAGGTTGCAGTTGTAAATGAGAACTTGTTCTCAACTAGCCAACCTGGTTAAATAAAGGTGTTCTCAACTGGCCTACCTGGTTAAATAAAGGTGTTCTCAACTAGCCTACCTGGTTAAATAAAGGTGTTCTCAACTGGCCTACCTGGTTAAATAAAGGTGTTCTCAACTAGCCTACCTGGTTAAATAAAGGTGTTCTCAACTGGCCTACCTGGTTAAATAAAGGTGTTCTCAACTAGCCTACCTGGTTAAATAAAGGTGTTCTCAACTGGCCTACCTGGTTAAATAAAGGTGTTCTCAACTAGCCTACCTGGTTATATAAAGGTGTTCTCAACTAGCCTACCTGGTTAAATAAAGGTGTTCTCAACTGGCCTACCTGGTTAAATAAAGGTGTTCTCAACTAGCCTACCTGGTTAAATAAAGGTGTTCTCAACTAGCCTACCTGGTTAAATAAAGGTGTTCTCAACTAGCCTACCAGGTTGCTACCTGGTAAAGGTGTAAGCCTACCTGGTTAAATAAAGGTGTTCTCAAACTTGTTCTCAACTAGCCAACCTGGTTAAATAAAGGTGTTCTCAACTGGCCTACCTGGTTAAATAAAGGTGTTCTCAACTAGCCTACCTGGTTAAATAAAGGTGTTCTCAACTGGCCTACCTGGTTAAATAAAGGTGTTCTCAACTAGCCTACCTGGTTAAATAAAGGTGTTCTCAACTGGCCTACCTGGTTAAATAAAGGTGTTCTCAACTAGCCTACCTGGTTAAATAAAGGTGTTCTCAACTAGACACTCAACTGGCCTACCAACAATGCCTACCTGGTTAAATAAAGGTGTTCTCAACTACTACCTTAAAGGTGTTCTCAACTGGCCTACCTGGTTTAAAGGTGTTCTCAACTAGCCTACCTGGTTAAATAAAGGTGAAATAAATAAAATACATTTAAAAAAATAAAAGTACAACAAAGATGGCATTAACGAGTAAAGATGTCACTTGTAAAATACTATTTCACACCATATGAATTTACAATATATATTTTATTTCATTTTGATTTCTGCAACAACAACAAAAAACAAAACAAAAGTGAAGGGTTCTCAACTAGACACTTGCAACATGTTTTTTTTTTAACCCTTATTTTACCAGTTAAGTTGACTGAGAACACACTCTCATTAACAGCAACGACATGGGTTAATAGTTACACGGGAGATGAATGAACCAATTGTAAACTGGGGATGATTAAGTGACCATGATGGTATGAGGGTCAGATTTGGAATTTAGCCAGGACACCGGGGTTAACACCCCTACTCTAACAATAAGTACCATGGGATCTCTAGTGACCACAGAGTCAGGACACCTGTTTAACATCCCATCCGAAAGACGGCACACTATACAGGGCAATGGCCCCAATCCCTGCCCTGGGGTATTGGGATATTCTTTTAGACCAGAGGAAAGAGTGCCTCCTACTGGCCCCCCAACACCACTTCCAGCAGCATCTGGTCTCCCATCCAGGAACTGACCAGGACCAACCCTGCTAAGCTTCAGAAGCAAGCCAGCAGTGGGATGCAGGGTGGTATGCCGGTGGCAAACCAGTTACAAGCCTGTTAGAGTTATCAGCAAGCAGACAAGTCCTCTGTCCCTGTTCAGTGTATAAATCACTACACCTGTGTCCTCTGTCCCTGTTCAGTGTATAAATCACTACACCTGTGTCCTCTGTCCCTGTTCAGTATGTAAATCACTACACCTGTGTCCTCTGTCCCTGTCCAGTATGTAAATCACTACACCTGTGTCCTCTGACATGTGAAAAACTGTAGTGGGCTGCCTATCAGACACAGAGACATGCTGTAGTGGGCTGTCTATCAGAGACATGCTGTAGTGGGCTGTCAATCAGAGACATGCTGTAGTGGGCTGTCTATCAGAGACATGCTGTAGTGGGCTGTCAATCAGAGACATGCTGTAGTGGGCTGTCTATCAGACACATGTAATGGTTAGCTTAGCTTTAATATTGCAGATAGATTATGTAATGGTTATCTTATCTTAACTTTAATACTACATTTTAATAATATAAAACACATGACTTGAATTTGTTTTCATATTATTTTGGCACAGGTTAAGTTTGACTACAGCCCTTTGAAAACCTGGTCTCAAAACGATGCTGAATGTTTTTGTTATCAGTATTTCTGTCCCCAACCCCTCCCCCTCAGTCCCCAACCCCTCCCAACTCAGTCCCTAACCCCTCCCAACTCAGTCCCTAACCCCTCCCAACTCAGTCCCTAACCCCTCCCCCTCAGTCCCCAACCCCTCCCCCTCAGTCCCCAACCCCTAACCCCTCCGCCTCAGTCCCCACACCTCCCCGTCCCCAACCCCCCTCAGTCCCTAAAGTCCCTAACCCCCCCCCTCAGTCCCTAACCCCTCCCCCTCAGTCCCTAACCCCCTCCCCCTCAGTCCCTAACCCCCTCCCCCTCAGTCCCTAACCCCTCCCCCTCAGTCCCTAACCTCTCCTTCTTTCATCTTCTCAGCGTTGGCCACAGAGAGACCGTACCAAAGATAAAACGCCACACAAAAATACATTTAGAAACCACATTTATATCAATTACTTTTTGTTATTGTTAGTACATGTCAACGGGTATTTCTATAGAGAGAATTCATTAATGAAGAACGCATATTTTAATTTCATGCATTTCAATGAAAGACTATGAGTAGTTCACAAAGTTAGCATGGGATGAATCCTTCAACTGCTCAGTCCTCAAGGTGTTGTCATAACAGCAGCATAAGCAGTAGTGTTCATATTTATTTATTTATATTTATTTATTTTACATCATTTTTTCCTCCCCAATTGGTAGTTACAGTCTTGTCTCATCGCTGCAACTCCCGTACAGACTCGGGAGACGAGAAGGTCGAGAGCCGTGCGTCCTGGGAAACACGACCCAGCCACAACGCCCACACTTAACCCGGAAGCCAATCGCACCAATGTGTCGGCGACCGTGTCAGCGTGCATTGCACCCGGGCCCACAACAGGAGTCGCTAGTGCGCGATGGGACAAGGACATCCCTGCCGGCCAAACCCTCCCTTAACCCGGACGACACTGGGCCAATTGTGCGCCGTCCCATGGGTCTTCCGGTCGCGGCCGGCTGCGACAAAGCCTGGACTCGAACCCAGAATCTCTAGTGGCACAGCTAGCACTGCGATGCAGAGCCTTAGACCACTGCGCCACTCGGAAGGGCCCTACAGCAGTAGAGTTCTATGTCGAGACTAAGAGTAAAGGAGCATGGGTAGGATTGATTTGAGGCCTTAACGCTCAGACCTGAGACAAAAACACGCACAAAAAAAATCCATCCTACACAGCAACTCCAGTCAGTAAATAAACAACTGCAGAAACTTCTTCATGATAAAGTGTGAACAGAACCAAGGGGAGTTCACTCCTGGATCAGACGACAGCGTATTGTACATTAACAAGTCTGTATCAGATCAATGTCCAGTATTAATATAACGTTCGGTTCGGTCCATACATCCTGGATTGAAACGCGGCTCGGGTTACACTCCCGTCCTGAAGAACAGAAACGATCATTCTTCCTCACACTGTTCCTTATCTTCAGTCAAGAAAACCATGTTGTGTCCTCATGAGCACTCCCCCAGCCCCAGGGATATATTGCAAGAGTTTAGTGGTTTAGCTCAGGTCAGGAACAGCATAGTGAGGTATATGTGGACAGGGGAGACAGGACGAAGAGAAGAGAAGAGAGAGAACAGGATAGGACAGGGGAGAGGACAGGGAGAGGAGAGGACAGGGAGAGGAGAGGACAAGGAGAGGACAGAGGAGAGAGGACAGAGGACAGGGAGAGGAGAGAGGACAGGGAGAGGAGAGAGGACAGGGAGAGGAGAGAGGACAGGGAGAGGAGAGGACAAGGAGAGGACAGGAGAGAGGACAGAGGAGAGGAGAGAGGACAGAGGACAGGGAGAGAGGAAAGGGAGAGGAGAGAGGACAGGGAGAGGAGAGAGGACAGGGAGAGGAGAGAGGACAGGGAGAAGAGAGAGGACAGGGAGAGGAGAGCTTTGCTGAGTGCTGGCTGCGACCTGTATTGCTCGTTGATGCGTCAGCAGACCTACTACTTGCGGAAGAACTTGAGGTAGACGACTGCACCCAGTATGACCAGCTCCATCAGAATGATGACAGATAACAACAGCTTGTTGGTCATCAGTCTAAAACAGGAAGGACAGACACACACAGCAACTCAATGACAGAGGACAGATTCAACAAACTGAAGAAGAAGCAAGGCCTCTATTGATAAATAGTTCTCACAATTAGAATAACCTGTATAAATACAGACGCCATTTTTACACTAACATGAGGACATGGACCATAGCGTAACAGCGTTGTCCGCACACCCATCTGACTCACCGTCGAGACATGGCTCGTAGGATCTTCCTGCTCCGGCTGAGGTTCTCCCCAGTGTTGACCAGCTAACAGGTGGAACACAACAACGAAAGACAACAACAGGTCATCAGAATTCAACATCTTCTCTTTTCAAAAACTCTTTGACGGTTATGATTCCAAGAAAGTCTCAATTTGCTCCCTCCCTTTTATATTTAATGATCTGACAAGTCTGGATAGACAACCAGTGTTGAGGAGGAGCAATCCACCATATCTCATTCATTATTATCTAGGATCTGTCCATATCATCTCATATCTGTCTATATCATCTCATTCTGATCTAAGATCTGTTCATATCATCTCATATCTGTCCATATCATCTCATATCTGTCCATATCATCTCATTCTGATCTAGGATCTGTCCATATCATCTCATATCTGTCTATATCATCTCATATCTGTCCATATCATCTCATATCTGTCCATATCATCTCATATCTGTCCATATCATCTCATATCTGTCCATATCATCTCATATCTGTCTATATCATCTCATATCTGTCTATATCATCTCATATCTGTTCATATCATCTCATATCTGTCCATATCATCTCATATCTGTCCATATCATCTCATCATTTGCAAATAAATTCATTAAAAATCCTACAATGTGATTTTCTGGATTTTTTTTCATCTCATTTTGTCTGTCATAGTTGAAGTGTACCTATAATGAAAATTACAGGCCTCTCTCGTCTTTTTAAGTGGGAGAACTTGCACAATTGGTGGCTGACTAAATACTTTTTTGCCCCACTGTATGTCTCCAGAGCTTCCCACTCAGAGCCTTATGTCTCCAGAGCTTCCCAATCAGAGCCTTGTGTCTCCAGAGCGTCCCAATCCCACTCACCCTGTCTCTGGTGCGGTCCAGCTGTTCTCTCTGCTCTCCCAGCTCCTCGATGATGTCCACGCCGATCTGGTCTGTCTCTGCGGCGATGCGCTGACTCCTCTCTATACTCTGACTGGCGTTGTTCAGGTGCTCGTGTCCCTGGATCAGCAAGGCCCTCTGAGACTGAAGCTGGGTCTGAAAACAAACAGATAATATAAAATCAATCAATTAATAATCAATCAATACCTGCACGGAAAGCCACTACCAGTTGTAACTGACACCACTCATCCTACTGTAAGGCTACTGTACACTTGTTTACTCCATGTGTAACTCTGTTGTTGTTGTTGTTGTTGTGTTTTTTCTGTCGCACTGCTTTGCTTTTATCTTGGTCAGGTCGCAGTTGTAAATGAGAACTTTTTCTCAACTAGTTTGCCTGGTTAAATAAAAGGTGAAATAAATCAAATCAAATAAAACTGGGTGAATGGATGGTGTATGTAAACAGCTCCCTCTAGGTACAGATCTAGGATCAGCTTCCCTTCCTTCAATTCTAACCTTAACCATTATTAAATAACAAAATGCTAAATTGACCCCAGATCAGTGTCTCTAGGGGCAACTTTACCCTCCTTGAACCAACGTAAGTCAGTCTAGACTCACGCTGTGTTCGTTCTGAGAGGAGTAGATGCCGTAGGCGCCCTCTGCTGGCCGGGTAGAGGAGGTGGAGGACAGGTCAGAGCTCTTCACCTCTCTCTGGAGCTTCCCCAGGTCTCTGCGGAACAGACGCAGCCTGGTGGACATGGCGTTCCGGTAGGACGAGGGAACACCGATCAACTCCTGCTCCATCCCCTGCAGCTGGAGATTCACCAGGAGAAACATTTCATACCCCTCTAAAAATGACATTATAGCTGCCCTCGGCTCCAGCCTTTGCAACCTAATGCGTGTATGTATGAATGAATGAGTATATATATATATATATAAAATATATATATTTAAAATATATATAAAATATAAAATATATATATATAAAATATATATATATATATATATATATATATATATATATATATATATATATAAAATATATATATATATATATATAAAATATATATATATATATATATATATATATATAAAATATATATAAAATATATATATATATATATATATATAAAATATATATATATATATATATAAAATATATATATATATATATATATATATATATATAAAATATATATATATATATATATATATAAAATATATATATATATATATATATATATATATATATATATATATATATAAAAATATATATATATATATATATATATATATATATATATATATATATATATATATATATATAATATATATATATATATATATATATAAAATATATATATATATATATATAATATATATATATATATATATATATATATATAAAATATATATATATAAAATATATATATATAAAATATATATAAAATATATATATATAAAATATATATAAAATATATATATATAAAATATATATAAAATATATATATATAAAATATATATAAAATATATATAATATATATATAAAATATATATTTATAAAAATATAAAATATATATATATAAAAATAAAACTCTCCGATCTGGTGACGGAAAACGGGGTAAATTGGTACTTCATGGGCCCAGCCTCTACTCCTTGGACAGTGTTTGGGACGGTGTACGGCGGCCAGTGGCTAAAACTCCCTATTGGTCGGGCCCTGCGGAGAAACCCTGGGAGGACCTGGCTCCTTGAAGTGGCCCTTCCTCTGAGGCTGTACTGGGTCAAGATATATATATATATATATATATATATATATATATATATATATATATATATATATATATATATATGTGTGTGTGTGTGTGTGAGAGAGTGTGAGTGACACACACACAGGAGATCAAATCAAATGTATTTATATAGCCCTTCGTACATCAGCTGATATCTCAAAGTGCTGTACAGAAACCCAGCCTAAAACCCCAAACAGCAAGCAATGCAGGTGTAGAAGCACGGTGGCTAGGAAAAACTCCCTAGAAAGGCCAAAACCTAGGAAGAAACCTAGAGAGGAACCAGGCTATGTGGGGTGGCCAGATGTTGGGTACTGAAGAAAAAACACTAATCTCATATGGATTAATACACTATTGTTCAATAAAAACAGTTCAATTGTGAAATGTTAACCCATGTTATTGTAGTACTAGTTCATTCCTTAAACTCTATGCCAGTAGCATTTCCATCTGATCCAAGGTTTAATTAGTAAACAACAACCGATCAGGTTTACTATCTACTGTGTTTCACTGCCAGATCACTAGTACCAGCCGACGGACATTTAGAATAATCTGCTAGAATTTGTTTTTATAGCTATAAATCGATACAGATGAGAATTGCGACAGATCGCTTTTCCCCCCAAGTGTAACATATACAATAAAATACAAAATGGCCGCTTACCACTTCCACGGCCTCTCCGTGTCTTTCGTCAAAAGTTCGCACCAACCTCTTCTTCTCCTCTGTAAAAACAGGAACACCTCCTGTATTCAATTTATTTATGTTTTTTAAAAAGGCTGAGCTGCACTGTTTTGTTTGGTGTTTACTTTGATAGAAAAATATTTTTCTAATGTTCATTATGATATGCAAGCATACCTAGGCACCAATGTGTCATGAACAACATTAGCTTGAGCAACACTAGTGGAATAGCGGCTCGCCTTCAAAATAAAAGTCTCCCGTTGAAACTGATGCAAACGGATACAAATAGTGGAATTATGACAGCATTGTAGTAGGGCTTGGACAATATCAGTATCGCAATGTTTTTATTTCCCCCCATGGTAAAAATAAAATAACAACTTTTCTACATCTTGGAATAGATTTAATTTAAATAGATGTGACTGTGGATTACAATATAATAATGTTTGTTTCCAACATCAGGGTTGTTTTCATAAAATTATTTAAATCCACTGTGTTTTGTTTCCTTCAAAATAAAATAAAAACTATATTTCTCACATGCGCTGAATACAACAGGTGTAGTAGGCCTTACCGTGAAATGCTGAATACAACAGGTGTAGTAGACCTTACCGTGAAATGCTTACTTTACAAGCCCTTAACCAACAGTGCAGTTCAAGAAGAGCTAAGAAAATATTTACCAAATAAACAAAAGTTTTAAAAAATTATAAAAAAGTAACAGTGTTAGCTGTGTCACTAGAGATTCTGGGTTCGAGTCCAGACTCTGTCACATCAGACTGCGACCGAGAGACCCATGGGGCGGCGTACAATTGGCCCTGCGTCGTCCGGGTTAGGGGAGGGGATGTCCTTGTCCCATCGCGCATTAGCGTCTCCTGTGGCGGGCCGGGAGCAGTGCACGCTGACACGGTCGCCAGGTGTACGGTTGTTTCCTCCGACACATTGGTGCGGCTGGCTTCCGGGTTAAGTGGGCATTGTGTCAAGAAGCAGTGTGGCTGTGGGCTGGGCTGTGTTTCGGAGGACGCACTGCTCTTTGGCCGTTTTTTTTTAATCCTCTGTTCTCTGTGAGGGAGACGGGTTAGTGGTGGCCTGTGTTATCCTGCTAGCATAGCATGATTAAGATATTAGTGCTAATGACAGTGATTGTCCTGTTGTTGGTCCTCTACCACCACCTCAACAGGGGGTCAGAGGGCTGTGACCTGTTACCACCACCTCAACATGGTGCTCCGGTAAGACTTGCTGTGCGGTGGCATAGAGAACAGTCTATGACTAGGGTGGCTGAAGTCTCTGACAATTTTATGAGCTATCCTCAGACACCGCTTATTATATAGGTCCTGGACGGCAGAAAGCTTAGCCCTTAGTGATGTAGTGGGCCGTACGCACTACCCTCTGACACCGCCTGGTATAGAGGTCCTGGATGGCAGGAAGCTTAGCCCCAGTGATGTAGTGGGCCGTACGCACTACCCTCTTGCGGTCAGATGCCGAGCAGTTGCCATAAAAAGGTGGTGATGCCACCGGTCAGGATGCTCTCGATGGTGCAGCTGTATAACTTTTTGAGGATCAGGGGACCCATGCCAAATCTTTTCAGTCTCCTGAGGGGGAAAAGGTTTTGTTATGCCCTCTTCACAACTATCTAGGTGTGTTTGGACCGTGATAGTTTGTTGGTGATGTGGACACCAAGGAACTATAAACTCCCGACCCGCTCTACTACTAAGTACTACTCTACTACGACTAAGTACACACCCCTGAGGGGCCCCAGTGTTGAGGATCAGCGTGGCAGACGTGTTGTTACAAACCCTTACCACCTGGGGGCAGCCTGTCAGGAAGTCTAGGATCCAGTTGCAGAGGGAGGTGTTTAGTCCCAGGATCCTTACCTTAACGATGAGCTTCGTGGGCACTACGGTGTTGAACGCTGAGCTGTAGTCAATGCCTTTTGTCCAGGTGGGAAATGCATTTTGTCCAGGTGGGAAACGACAGTGTGGAGTTCCTTGCCATTAAAAAATAATCTGTTGAAATAGCACTGTGGATTTATAGACTTCAGATTTGCAAAGGGGACATAATTATATTGCAATGTACATCCTTCTCACTGGACCTTGGGTCCATGAAATGAGGTATCAGTCTACTCAGTGACACTCACAGATCATAACTGCGAAGGGTTTACACAAATATCAGTGTCGTAGCTCTTCTTGCAGGACATTAACTTTGGGAAATCACCTCACTATTCAGTCTATTGTGAGTATTGGACAATCCTTTTGCAACGTAGAGCCTTACCTATGGATCTGGATGGTCCATGAAATGAAGGGGGCCCCTCAGGGGTGAGTGCTTAGTCCCTTCCTGTATTCCCTGTTCACCCGTGACTTCGTGGCCAAACACGACTCAAACACCATCATTAAGTTTGCAGATGCCACAACGGTGGTAGGCCTGATCACCAATGAAAGCCTATAGGGAGGTCAGAGACCTGCCATCTATCCCTCAACGTCAGCAAGACAAAGGAGCAGATTGTGGACAACAGGAAAAAGGAAGGCTGAGCACGCCCCCATTGAGATCGACAGATCTGTAGTGGAGACAGACCACATCACTTAAGGACCTACCATGGTCCAAACACACCAACACAGTCGTGAAGAGAGCACGACAACGCCTCTTGCCCCTCAGGAGGCCGAAAAGATTTGGCATGTGCCATCAGATCCTCGGAAAGTTCTACAGTTGACAGGATCTTGACTGGTTGCATCATTTCTTGGTTTGGCATCTGACCGCAAGGCGCTATAGAGCTAGTGTGTACGGCCCAGTAATCACTGGTTGCCATCCAGGACCTCTATACCAGGCGGTGTCAGAGGAAGGACCTAAAAATTGTCAAAGACCCCAGCCACCCAAGTCATAGACTGTTCTCTCTGCTTCCGCATGTCAAGTGGTATCGACACACCAAGTCTGGAACCAACAGGACCCTGAACAGCTTCTACCCCCAAGTCATAGCCTGTTCTCTCTGCTACTGCCAAGCAAGTGGTACTGACACACCAAGTCTGTAGCCAACAGGACCCTGAACAGCTTCTACCCCCAAGTCATGAGACATCTAAACAAGAATGCTAAATAGCTGAATAAAATGGCTACCCGGACTACCTGCATTGACCCTTTTTGTACAAACTCTTTTGACTCATCACATACGCTGCTGCTGCTACTGTTTATTATCGATCCTGTTGCCTAGTCATTTTATTCTAAATAGTTAACCAAGTCGCTACCTGGACTATCTGCAATGACCCCCTTTTTTTTTTTAAAACTCATCACACGCTACTGTCTATCTTTTTAACATCAACAACATCACACCTGGCCAGACACCCCTTTGCCATTGTAATTGTTTATAAACTTGTGTAGTTAAACTAATCTATGCTATCCATTTGTTGTTTGTATGCTGTTCTTTGTATGACATTTTAATATTTGATTATTAGCCAATGATATTAGGCCACTCTTGGCCATGATTACAGACAACTGTGTCTTTTGATAAACGAGTCATCCCATAGTGTTTGTGATTATACCCTGATGAAGACAGCTTGGCTGTCGAAACATTGGTAATTACATTTTTGCATCTGAGCTCCTAGAGTGTGCGGCTCTCTTTTATTTTCAAGTTTCTACTCCGCTAGCCAGCACCTCGTCTTAATAGGCGTGCATTTATTTTTCTTCTAGCTTGTGTGGCCTACCACTTCGCTGCTGAGCCATTGTTGCTCCTAGACATTTCCACTTCACAATAAAAGCACTTATAGTTGACCGGGGCAGTTCTAGCAGGGCATAATTCTGACCAACTGACTTGTTGGAAAGGTGGCATCCTACGACGGTGCCAAGTTGAAAGTCAAATGAGCTATTCAGTAAGGCAATTCTACAGCATGACTGTGTACTCGATTTTATGCACCAGTGGATGACATATCCAAATCCACTAATTTGACAGGTGTCCACATCCTTTGTCATGTATATAGTGTATGTATTCCCCCAATGCAAAGTCTATACATCCAACGTGCGATTTAAACAGATTTTGTGTTTGTCAAATTAACAAAAACTGTCTTTTGTTGAATTTTTATAAACAACATTCCAACCTTGTTTAGCATTATCTCGTCCAAGTGTGGCAAGACTATGTTTCACCTGTTTGCATCAGTTTCAAATGGGGAGGACTTTATTTTGAAGACGAACCGCCAATTCCACTATTGTTGCTCACGACAATGTTGTTGACGACACTCATCTGCTCGGCCTTGCAACCTCCTCTTATAATTAAGCCATAAGGCCCGGGGGGTGGTATATGGCCAATATACCACGGCTAAGGGTTGTTCTTAAGCACGACGTAACACGGAGTGCCTGGACACAGCCCATAGCCGTGGTATATTGGCCATATATCACAAACCCCAGAGGTGCCTTAATTGGTTAAACTGGTTACCAATGTAAATTAGAGCAGTACAAATAAACGTTTTGTCATACCCGTGGTATACGGTCTGATATTCCACGGCTGTCGGCTAATCAGCATTCAGGGCTCGAACCACCCAGTTTATAATTGGACATTTAATATCATATATCATATTTTGGACATTTAACAGCAGTGGGCGGCTAAGCAGAAGTAAAACTAAAGCAAGACAACAGGGTGTGGGGGGGGGGGGAGTCAGCTAATGGTAGTGGATTGGAGAGATATTTAGAATGCAAAATACATATTTACAGATGTAAATTCAACTGTTTTTTTTTACCTCCTTGACATTTCAGTAATCTGTCAGGCATCAACTTCAGTTCGTCATAAAGGGATTTGAAGATCTCTTGCAGCTTTTCAAACTCTTCCGATGACATTTTGCTTTTATTTTAGCAGCAGGATTTGTGTTTTCAATTGTCCGTTTCTTTCTTGATAACACAAACGCCCAAATACTAGAACATTAAACTGTTTAATTGCCGCTTATACGCTTTGTTGATAAAACCGTAAACCCCCTAACAAGATCCTCGGGACTCTTTCCGCATTCTGGTGATCGTGTGTCACATGTCTAGCGTCACTGCCTGCCTGAAGTGAATATCCTGCCCAATTATCACGAATAAAATGTCAAGTACATGCTTTTAAAATCAAAGTAACTTAAAATGTATGACAGCAGTGTATGTTGAATACTTCTAATATGAATAATGGTTTAAAAAAATTGTGGTTAAAACCGAAATAATATGTTAGATATTTATATACGGGCATTGAAAGGGTAACGTTCAATGGTGCATTGTGGTCAATGTCGTTTTTATAATAATCATAACTGATATTTTTACCATCTTTCAGATGAATTATTGTTTTCATCTAAGGGGGAATATGTAGACTAGTATCTTACAAACTAAATAGCAGTTATTAGATTCAACTTCACTTTCGTTTTTTTGTTTTCTTTAAAACATAATAAATAAATAAAAACATTTTAAAAAATCCACGATTAATATGGGGAAAGAAAACTACAATCCCAGGTTCCATTGAACGAGCATCTGTGACACAACCCATCCACCTACATACACTTCACCATAAAGTTTAACATCTCAGATCAGCTGTGTGGTCGCTGGAGCACAGAGCCATGATGGAACAGCAGTGAGGAAAACCAACGAGAGAGAGGATCCGTGTCATGATGGTGCTCGTCCTGATTGTCGCAGGTCTTGTGGTTGTCGCGCTGCTCATGGTTTTATTCGCACCCTACATTAGGTAAGAATGAGCGGCGTATGTTCCAGGCTATAGCCGATGCATCATCCGTTACTATGCTTGGCATCATTGTCAGGCTACCGAAAAACGAAGAGATTGTGACAGGCAATTGGGTCGCTAAATGAATCGACATCAGTGTTGATGATTACATTTTAAAAAATGATTTCTCTGCAATAATAAAGCCCAAAGAAACACATTTTCCTCCCAATAACGAAGACAACCTTCTTCAGTACAATATTAATTTGTTGTTTGTTTGGATTAAAGGCTCAAAATGCACTGTCAATTGAATATGATCCAATTGTGAATTATTGGCATCTCATATTGCCTTAATTAGTCGGACAATGATTGTCATTGTCAGGCGACCAGTACCGCTGAATAATGCAGATGAGTAGGCTCGAGTGCTATCATATTAATGAATATGCATAAGAAGCGTTGCGCGCGTGGTTGGAGTTAAATTATGTTCCGCGAGCCATTGGTTAATCGGTAGCGAGCCAGGTTTTGTGGTGTAACTGTTGGACGAGTTAATGTTTGATCATTGTTGTCAGATTGATTCTTGCATATTGAGAAACCAATATGTTTAATGTTAAATCGTAAATAAAAGTAATAAATAATAAATTCCCCAAAAAATGTTTTTATACAATTTTAACCAGTAATCTCTTTTCTGTGTAGCCTGGGAGGTGCATCCAAAATGACAGCCTATTCCCTATATCGATCCCTGGTCGACAGTAGAGCTCTATGATCCCTGGTCGACAGTAGAGCTCTATGATCCCTGGTCGACAGTAGAGCTCTATGATCCCTGGTCGACAGTAGAGCTCTATGACCCCTGGTCAACAGTAGAGCTCTATGACCCCTGGTCAACAGTAGAGCTCTATGACCCCTGGTCGACAGTAGAGCTCTATGACCCCTGGTCGACAGTAGAGCTCTATGACCCCTGGTCGACAGTAGAGCTCTATGACCCCTGGTCGACAGTAGAGCTCTATGATCCCTGGTCAACAGTAGAGCTCTATGATCCCTGGTCAACAGTAGAGCTCTATGATCCCTGGTCGACAGTAGAGCTCTATGATCCCTGGTCGACAGTAGAGCTCTGATGGCCCTGCTCAAAAATAGAGATCAATGATCCCTGGTCGACAGTAGAGCTCTATGATCCCTGGTCGACAGTAGAGCTCTATGATCCCTGGTCGACAGTATAGCTCTATGGGCCCTGGTCGACAGTATAGCTCAATGATCCCTGGTCGACAGTATAGCTCAATGATCCCTGGTCGACAGTATAGCTCAATGATCCCTGGTCGACAGTATAGCTCAATGATCCCTGGTCGACAGTAGAGCTCTATGGGCCCTGGTCAACCGTAGAGCTCCATGGGCCGTGGTCAACAGTAGAGCCCTATGATCCCTGGCCAACAGAAGAGCCCTCCCTATATGGAGAATAGGGAGCCATTTTGTAGACAATGTGGACTTTTCACAATGTGCCAGTGCCAACCTTACCAACGTAGACAGAACAGCTACATACGTTGGATTTGAGATAATAACACCGATATATTTCCTGTCTGTCCAGGAAATACTCTGCAGGTGGAACATGTATGTCTATGGCCCGGTTGGACGGGAAGACGGTCCTGATTACTGGAGCCAACACTGGTATTGGGAAGGAGACTGCCCTGGACCTGGCTATCAGAGGTGACTAACTGACACATACAGGGTCATATCCTGATAGTCATACATGGTGTGGAGTCTATTCCTTGTCTCCTTTCCTTGCCTCCTTACATTCATCATCACACAGATATTGCCAGCCGGTGGAGATTAAGTAAAGAAACAGGCTCAAATGGAACCTTTTCCTTATTTAGTGCACTACTCTGGGCCCTTTCTTATTTAGTGCACTACTCTGGGCCCTTTCTTATTTAGTGCACTACTCTGGGCCCTTTCTTATTTAGTGCACTACTCTGGGCCCTGTTCCTTATTTAGTGCACTACTCTGGGCCCGGTTCCTTATTTAGTGCACTACTCTGGGCCCGGTTCCTTATTTAGTGCACTACTCTGGGCCCGGTTCCTTATTTAGTGCACTACTCTGGGCCCGGTTCCTTATTTAGTGCACTACTCTGGGCCCTTTCTTATTTAGTGCACTACTCTGGGCCCTTTTCCTTATTTAGTGCACTACTCTGGGCCCTGTTCCTTAGTTAGTGCACTACTCTGGGCCCGGTTCCTTATTTAGTGTACTACTCTGGGCCCTGTTCCTTATTTAGTGCACTACTCTGGGCCCTTTCTTATTTAGTGCACTACTCTGGGCCCTGTTCCTTATTTAGTGCACTACTCTGGGCCCTTTTCCTTATTTAGTGCACTACTCTAGCCCCGGTTCCTTATTTAGTGTACTACTCTGGGCCCTGTTCCTTATTTAGTGCACTACTCTGGGCCCTTTTCCTTATTCAGTGCACTACTCTGGGCCCTGTTCCTTATTTAGTGTACTACTCTGGGCCCTCTGGGCCCTTTTCCTTATTTAGTGCACTACTCTGGGCCCTTTTCCTTATTTAGTGCACTACTCTGGCCCCGGTTCCTTATTTAGTGTACTACTCTGGGCCCTGTTCCTTATTTAGTGCACTACTCTGGGCCCTTTTCCTTATTCAGTGCACTACTCTGGGCCCTGTTCCTTATTTAGTGCACTACTCTGGGCCCTGTTCCTTATTTAGTGTACTACTCTGGGCCCTGTTCCTTATTTAGTGCACTACTCTGGGCCCTTTTCCTTATTCAGTGCACTACTCTGGGCCCTGTTCCTTATTTAGTGTACTACTCTGGGCCCTGTTCCTTAGTTAGTGCACTACTCTGGGCCCTGTTCCTTATTTAGTGCACTACTCTGGGCCCTTTTCCTTATTTAGTGCACTACTCTGGGCCCTTTTCCTTATTTAGTGCACTACTCTGGCCCCGGTTCCTTATTTAGTGTACTACTCTGGGCCCTGTTCCTTATTTAGTGCACTACTCTGGGCCCTTTTCCTTATTCAGTGCACTACTCTGGGCCCTGTTCCTTATTTAGTGCACTACTCTGGGCCCTGTTCCTTATTTAGTGTACTACTCTGGGCCCTGTTCCTTAGTTAGTGCACTACTCTGGGCCCTTGGTCAACAGTAATGCATATAGTCCCATTTGGTACGCACACCTGGTCTTCATCCTAATAGTAATTCATAGTGTGGCCTTATTACTGTCCTTACCTCCTTTCCTTACCTCCTTTCCTTACCTCCTTTCCTTCATGACCTCAACAATAACGATAGAAGGATGTAAAGGAAGAGGAGAAGTGGTCTTTTAAAAAGGAACACTGTGTCATCTATGCTGATTTATTGGTTATTGATTATTGTCTATTGCCAGGTGCGAGGGTGATCATGGCTTGCAGAGATGTGGAGAAGGGTGAGGAGGCCGCAGCATCGATACGACGCATCTACTGCAAGGCAAACGTAGAGGTCCGAGAGCTAGACCTGGCTGATACCAGCTCCATACGGGCCTTCGTGCAACGCTTACTCAGAGGTCAACCTACTACTTCAGATGCTTCTCAAATAGCACCCTATTCCCTATGTAGTGCGCTACTTTTGACCAGGGCCCATAGAGCTCTAAATAAGGTGGCATTTGGGGCGCAAGCCATGTGACCTTTACATTTGGGGCGCAAGCCATGTGACCTTTACATTTGGGGCGCAGGCCATGTGATCTTTACATTTGGGGCGCAGGCCATGTGATCTTTACATTTGGGGCGCAGGCCATGTGACCTTTACATTTGGGGCGCAGGCCATGTGACCTTTACATTTGGGGCGCAGGCCATGTGACCTTTACATTTGGGGCGCAGGCCATGTGACCTTTACATTTGGGGCGCAGGCCATGTGATCTTTACATTTGGGGCGCAGGCCATGTGATCTTTACATTTGGGGCGCAGGCCATGTGACCTTTACATTTGGGGCGCAGGCCATGTGACCTTTACATTTGGGGCGCAGGCCATGTGACCTTTACATTTGGGGCGCAGGCCATGTGACCTTTACATTTGGGGCGCAGGCCTTGTGACCTTTACATTTGGGGTGCAGGCCATGTGACCTTTACAGGCCATATGACCTTTACATTTGGGGCGCAGGCCATGTGACCTTTACATTTGGGGTGCAGGCCATGTGACCTTTACAGGCCATGTGACCTTTACAGGCCATGTGACCTTTACATTTGGGGCGCAGGCCATGTGACCTTTACATTTGGGGCGCAGGCCAAATCAAATCAAATTTTATTTGTCACATACACATGGTTAGCAGATGTTAATGCGAGTGTAGCGAAATGCTTGTGCTTCTAGTTCCGACAATGCAGTAATAACAAGTAATCTAACTAACAATTCCAAAACTACTGTCTTGTACACAGTGTAAGGGGATAAAGAATATGTACATAAGGATATATGAATGAGTGATGGTACAAAGCAGCATAGGCAAGATACAGTAGATGGTATCGAGTACAGTACAGTACAAATGAGATGAGTATGTAAACAAAGTGGCATAGTTTAAAGTGGCTAGTGATACATGTATTACATAAGGATACGTGACCTTTACATTTGGGGCGCAGGCCATGTGACCTTTACAGGGCATGTGACCTTTACATTTGGGGCGCAGGCCATGTGACCTTTACATTTGGGGCGCAGGCCATGTGACCTTTACATTTGGGGCGCAGGCCATGTGACCTTTACATTTGGGGCGCAGGCCATGTGACCTTTACATTTGGGGCGCAGGCCATGTGACTTTTACATGTTATTACAATATTATGACAGTATTTATTATATTGTTATTAGTTATTAACAAGCACTCATTATTACAGTATTTATTATTCATAATTTAATTAGCTCTCATTATGTGTTTACTCCTCTGTAAAAAACGGTATAATATTGGCTCTGACCCCCTGTAGAGGTCGACCACCTCCACATCCTGATCAACAATGCTGGGGTCATGATGTGTCCTTACGTGAAGACCAACGACGGCTTCGAGATGCAGCTGGGGGTCAACCACCTGGGTGAGACCGTGACTCTGATGTCATGGGTGGGATCCGAAACCAAGGACTCCTACGGGAGAAATAGTAAAGAACATCTAGCCGCTCGAGAGCACCCTTACCTGCCGATCTATAAATTACGTCTCCGTAATCTAGCATGGGTAGGATGACCATCTGAATCAGGGTTAGTTTGTCAGCTTGGGTTAAAGAGGAGCGATTACGATAAATCTAGACTTGGTTTCATCTAACTTTAGCCTGCAGCTTTGATATGTGCTGAGAGAAGAGCAGTGTACCGTCTAGCCATACTCCCAAGTACTTGTATGAGGCGACTACCTCAAGCTCTAAACCCTCAGTGGTAGTTATCACACCTGTAGGGGAGAGGGGTATTCTTCTTACCAAACCACATGACCTTTGTTTTGGAGGTGTTCAGAACAAGGTTAAGGGCAGAGAAAGCTTGTTGGACAGTAAGAAAGCTTTGTTGTAGAGCGTTTAACACAAAATCCGGGAAGGGGCCAGCTGAGGATAAAACTGTCTCATCTGCATATACATGGATGAGAGAGCTTCCTATTGCCTGAGCTATGTTGTTGATGTAAATTGAGAAGAGCGTTGGGCCTAGGATCGAGCCTTGGGGTGACAGGCAGTGGCTGCCCTCTTTGAGAGAGGTAGTTGGCAAACCAGGCCAACGACCCCTCAGAGACACCAATACTGGAATGATCACAAAGATGGAATGATCTACCATATCAAAAGCTTTGCCCAAGTCAATAAAAATAGCAGCACAACATTGCTTAGAATCAAGGGTAATGGTGACATCATTGAGGACCTTTTAAGGTTGCAGTGACACATCCATAACCTGAGCGGAAACCAGATTGCATACCAGAGAGAATACTACAGACATTAAGAAAGCCACTCGGTTGATTATTGACAAGTTTTTGCAACACTTTTGATAAACAGGGCAAAATATAAATAGACCTGTAACAGTTAGGGTCAGCTTGACCTCCCCCTTTAAATACAGGATGAACTGTGGCTGCCTTCCAAGCAATGGGAACCTCCCCAGAGAGGAGAGACGGGCGATTATAGGGGCAACAACCTTGAAGAAAAAAGGGTTTTCGGGGTCAAGTTTAAGGAGCTCCTTTAGCACCTCGGACTCAGTGACTGCCTGCAGGGAGAAACTTTGTAGCTGGGCAGGGGAACAAGAGGGAGAAGCATCGGGATTAGTCGCATTAGAAGGGGTGGGAGATGAGGAAATGTTGGACGAACAAGGAGGCATGGCTGAGTCAAATAGGAATCCTGACTTAATGAAGTGGTGATTTAAAGAGCTCAGCCATGTGCTTCTTGTCAGTAACAACCACAACATTAAGGGACATGGGCAGTAGATACCTATAAGGATTATTTTTTGAGGAAAACATTGAGGACAGTAGCCTTTTCTGGGTGTTTGGAGTCATACCTTGTGGGATTGGTAATAATCTGAGAAATGTTGGGAGTCCCATTGCTTTAGGATTTGGTCAGCTGGGAGACAACCGAGCACTGAAGGTGACCCTTGGTAAAGATTGCCACGCCCCCACTTTCTGACAAAGCAACTGATTGTGTTGTTGTTTACTCCTGATAGGTCACTTCCTGTTGACGTACCTCCTGATTGGTCTGCTGAAGCGTAGTGCTCCGGCCCGTATCGTTGTGGTTTCCTCTCTGGCTCATAACGTTGGCTGGATCCGCTTCCATGACCTGCTCAGCCAGGGCAGCTACAACAGCGGCCTCGCATACTGCCAGAGCAAGTTGGCCAACCTTCTGTTCGCTAGGGAGCTGGCCCGCATACTCAAAGGTAGGCTGGGGGAGGGGGAGAGGGAGAGAGAATGGCAACCTGCCACATTTTTTGGATAATGGATCAGAAAATACAGAAGAGAAACTGAGGTAAAGAGTTTTGGTGAGAAAACACATACACAAAATACACGATCAGAAAGGCAAAATGACAGTTATGAAGTTACTTAGCAACATACGGTGATCTAAAACGTTCTCACACAGAAGGTGATCTTGAAGAAACACTGTCCCCCATGGTAACACTTCCTACCTCCCTCCCCAGGTTCCAGTGTGACTGTGAACTCTGTCCACCCTGGGTTGGTGCGCTCGGAGCTGGTACGCCACTCCACCATCCTGTCTCTGCTGTTCTCTCTGTTCTCCTTGTTCCTGAAGAGCCCTCGGGACGGGGCCCAGACATCCATCTACTGCGCTGTGGCAGAGGAGCTGCACTCTCTCACCGGGAAACACTTCAGGTGAGGTAGAGATTATGCTACAGTATGGAGCACATTCAGTCCCTGACCCAGGTTAGATTCAAAACAATAATAATAATAATAATAATAATAATAATAATAATAATAATAATAATAATAATAAATGCAGTTGAACAATGGATGAAGATATTCCAAACTTTTTTTTGAATTTTTATCATCTGTCAGATATCGACTGAATTATAGCAATTATGGAATTAAAGCGTTGGGATTCAGGTTTTCAATTCATTGTAAAATTTCAAATGTTGTTTTCTTAGAATGCACTCACATGTTCTAATGATATCAAGCATTTTTTAAATTTATGTTTGTGTTAAAATCAAGAAAATGGTGCTTACTTTGCATAAATACAATGGGTATATTTGCATATTTTTTTAATAGATTAACATAAATGGGTGGATCAGTGCCGCAACAATCCGAGAACGTGCCTCACTAATTGCTGTTATCACGTTCTGTTGCTTAATTCAATAAGTGTGTCCAATAGCAGGATATCCTTGGATTTAAAGTCAACAAGCTTGGCTCTAGATTATACCAGTGGAGGCTCCTCAGGAGGTCCATCCTACTCACAGAATTTCCAAAAAATTGTGAAATGTTTGTTTTTTGAAGTTATTATTTTTATATGAAACTATACTAAATATATACCTGTCACCAAATAACTGATTAAAACATACTGTTTTTCAAAAAGGTCTACAGTAGCCTCAACAGCACCCTCTAGGGTAGCACCATGGTGTAGCCGGAGGACAGCTAGTTTCCGTCCTCCTCTGGGTACATTGACTTCAATTCAAAACCTAGGAGGCTCATGGTTTTTACACCCTTCCATAGACTTACACAGTAATTATGACAACTTCTAGAGGACGTCCTCCAACCTATCAGAGCTCTTGCAGCATGAACTGACATGTTGTCCACCCAATCAAAGGATCAGAGGATTAATCTAGTTCTGAAAGCATACGCTACAGCTAGCTAGCACTGCAGTGCATAAAATGTGGTGAGTAGTTGACTCAAAGAGAGAAAGACAATAGTTGAACAGTTTTGAACAAATTATATAAAAAAATTAAGGAGAAGCAGCAGAGAGATTTATATTTGGTGCATTTTTCACTTACTTAGCTAGCTAATTTAGCCTACTCAACAACCTGACCAAACAGAGGAATGCCATGTATGTTAGCTAGCTAATTTAGCCTACTCAACAACCTGACCAAACAGAGAGGAATGGCATGTATGTTAGCTAGCTAATTTAGCCTACTCAACAACCTGACCAAACAGAGAGGAATGGCATGTATGTTAGCTAGCTAATTTAGCCTACTCAACAACCTGACCAAACAGAGAGGAATGGCATGTATGTTAGGAATTTAGGCAGAGAGGAATGGCATGTATGTTAGCTAGCTAATTTTGCCAACTCAACAACCTGACCAAACAGAGAGGAATGGCATGTATGTTAGCTAGCTAGCTAAGGCTATCCAACATTTCAACTCTTCCAAGATTTTGGAAGATTCCGGTTTAATTACTTCATTGCCACCGGGGCCTGCCGGTGTAACTGCTAAGATGCTTGCTGTACACGTGATTGTACTCATGAATTGGATTGTGGGTTTACTAACATGTTCTAGTTTGTTGACTATGACGTTAGCTAATATGGCGACAACAATGTAGGCTGTGTGTAGAGGTTAGCGGTTATGGTATGAAGGTTTGACTTGGAGAGGTTTTTTTTCGCCTGGTCACAGACAGCTGTTGTGTTGTGCACTGAAGTCCACAAGCAAAGGGGAAAACGTGAGAGGAGAACTTTACACGCACGCACACACATCCAATCGTCATTTACGCTGCTGCTACTCTGTTTATCATATATCTTGACTCCTAGGTACCTTATCCCTATAAATACATATCTACCTCCATCACACCAGTATCCCTGCACATTGTAAATATGGTCTTGGAACTGACCCTCTTACTTTCTCGTGTGTTTTTGTTCTATCTCATGTTTATTTTAGTACTATATTGATTACTGTTGGGTTTAGAGCTAAGCAAGAAAGGCATTTCACTGTACTTGTGCACGTGACACATTGTAATCTAATGTGAATCTCAGTTAATTATCTGGGAATCTACCCGGTTTGCTGGGATGCTCTCTCTCTCTCTCTCTCTCAAGGCTAAAGTAATAAATAAATTCTCATTTCAATTACTTAGTATCTCTCAAATTCGATACTAAGTCATTTTGAAGAAGAGACTTAATTGTTATTTAGTCTAATTAGTCATTTGTTATGCATCTGGACAGACCATGTAATGGTGGCTGCCATTCATTCACCGGTTCCATCCATCGATGTGATTGACAGTTCTTTGGTAGCCTAAAGCACTGCTGTTTCTGAATACCAGAGCATGTAAGCAGGTGAGGGAGGAGCAGAGCCTTTTTAAATGTTGTCTGCCTTCTCTCTGGCTCTAATTTGGCCGTGGTACTGCTCAGCTAAAAGCTTTGGTCATGCTCTGCCTAGAATATGATGTTTCCATGATGGCTATTCTTTTAATTAGGCCTATTTCGTTGTAATATGTATCCTACCACACCCACAGGAGACTATAGTCTACCATTAGAATATGTAGTTTCTATTTTGAAGGACTTAAAAATGTATTAACAGATGTTTTAGGTAGACGATATATAGGCTATACTGTAAAATGTATTAACAGATGTTTTAGGTAGACGATATATAGGCTATACTGTAAAATGTATTTTAGTTTTTCTGTGAATAGAAACACCATAATATAAATCTCCAATAAAGTTAAAATATCAGAACTAAATCAGTTAATAATAAAAGGCCAGTATCATCATCTTATTTTCATAAATAAAAGGGACTAAATCATCTCGAACTGCAGCTGTGAAATGATTTGGGCGTTGAGAGTGGGAAATGCGCTCTACAAACTAATTATTATTATAATTATTATTATTATGAACATACACGACAACTGTAATTCCATAAAGTAATATTAGTGGGAATAAAGCCATAATATAAACAAGATAAAAGAAAATGGAATATATTTGAAAAGCTTAAAATTTAAAAATATATTGATATGAAGCTGCTAACATGTGTGGATGCTTTTTCTAAAAATATATTACATTTAAGTAAGGCCTTACCTCCTTACTTCATTTGCACACACTGTGTATACATTTTTCTATTGGGTTATTGACTGTACGTTTGTTTTACTCCATGTGTAACTCTGTGTTGTTGTTTGTGTCGAACTGCTTTGCTTTATCTTGGCCAGGTCACAGCCCTACCTGATTAAATTTAAAAAAAAGTACCGTACAGAGTTCAGTGGGACAGTGTCACAAGGCTACATCATCATAGGCCTACACGTCACCACTCCTGGAGGGCAAAACACAGTTGTCCTTGATTGTGAACTAAATGGAGAATGACATGTGTGCGACGAGGTAAAAACCAACGGTTTTCATTCAATATAATTCATTTGGGGATGTAGGCAGCGGGTGAGTTTCAAGTTTGGAGACGTAAATTTCCACCATAAAAAAATTCACCTTTTATACTAAAGCATTCCATGCATCATCACACTTGCAGACTTATGTAAGAGAGACTACTATTCGTGATTAGTAGATTTAGGCTAATAATATAACTCAATCACTGTTCGCAAAAAAGACGGTTCAACGCTTGGCTGAGCGCGTAAAGAGGAGAGCCCGAGGCAATAGGCTAGCCTGTATCATATCTCCTTTCTATGCACGGGATAAATGAGGCCTTTTTTATAAACATTTAATGCAATTCTACTACACTTTATATGACTGCAGACATTTGGCAGACTCCTTTTATTTTTAATACGACATTGTCCATATACTAGGCGTCTAAACTGGATGAGGAAATTGTTAATAAATATATATATATATTTTTTTACAATTTACTCATCATCCATTTCTATATATATATATATATATATATAAAATACGTTTAGAAAAGCTTTTGTGGCAATAACCAAACATTGATAAAGTGTGAATATCCGCAGTGCGCACTCACCAGGGATATGGCGAAATTGTTCCGCTGGTCCCAATAACATAGGCTTTACTGTTGTTTGCTTAATTAAGTTGAGCATTTTGATAACTAAAATACGAATTTGAGTATTTTCATTCTTATGTTTACAGCAATAGCCATTTGGCTTCCAAACTATGTTTTCCCGCGATTTGTATGTTGCACTAATGTGATATCAACTTTTCTCTGACAGCTGCAACTCAACAATCATCTATTTGGTATTTGCAGCTCGTGTTGTCTTTCCTTTCCTTCCGGCTGTAGGCAATGCGATTTAAAACAATCCACAACTTATTTTTATTTTTTTAAAGAAGCATTTCGCCACACCCGCAATAACATCTGCTAAAACATTTGTATGTGACCAATACAGTTTGATTTGATCCTGTGGCCAAATCATGCTGTAGTAGCCAATTTTGAATGATTTGTATTTCTGTATAGACAGGAGTAGGATCATTAGGCTATATCATTTTGGCAATTTTATGTCAATTTACTTTAGGGAAAGCGTTCTCTAGCGGTATGGACGGGAATTGCTTAGATGGCACGTATCGGTAGGACTAGTTATGTCATGCGCAGAAGTAGCCTAAACTTAGTTAAAATATCAATCGCCAATAAATGAATGCACTTCAGAGTTAATAGGCTTGTTTATGCTGAAAGTGAACAACAGACCTTTTTATTAGCCTCCCAGAATCACCTACAGAAAGAGGTTGGTGATAGGCCTTCAATTTAAAGGTTTAACTTTTTATAGCCTACAGTCCTACGATAACAAGGGGGGGGGGGGGGGGGTGTAGAGAGTAAACTTTCATGATGACGCTTCGTTTAATCATTGAAGTGTTTGCTAATGGTTTAGTGAAACATAAGGAAGCTTATCCGATGTTCAATAACACCGATGACAAACTATTAATTTGATAAGGGAGAACCGTGGGTAATGGATGGATTTGGCGGACAAATCCTCCCATTGCAGGGATCGGCTTGCTGTGGCAGTTTTCTAGCCTCGTGCAGCAGTTACAATAACAATAAACTATTATTGCTGGACTATTCTGCGCAGGCTAACGCGGACTGATTAGGCTATGTTAAACACTTCAAACTATAGTCAAAAGCCACCTACTGGGCGAAAACATTTCTGAGATGCGCGCAGATTATTTGGACAATAATGTTGTGTGGAGTCGTTTAACAAATGTCTGATTCTGTTTTTGGTGTTACGATAACGTTACATATTTATCAAACCATATTTATGAAACCGAGCAGAGATCTTCATGCCTTCTGCCAAACCTCGCCCTGTCCATTCGGGGATTTAGATAATTAAACCGTATTTTAAGGATGGCAGATTACCGGCGTGGAGCTGTTTTTTTTTTTTAATGCGTCAGTAATGTGTGTTCTCTTTTGGTGATATCACCATTGTGGATGCCCTTGGTGAGCCGTCTGTTGGATTACAGCCCAAAGCGGTTCTGTGGGGGATTGTAGCGAGTCTCTTTATTGAATGCCTGATCAACCAGTTGCCTGAGTACTTCAGTCTTATAGATAGTGTAGTCGTGTACAGTAGCAGCGCCTAGTCAAAACGCGTTGCAGTTGTGCATCCTGATATTCAGGCTGATTTGCATACATCTAATGTAAATATAAAAACAACATGCAACTGAGTTAATTCATATGAGGAAATCAATTCATTAGGCCCTAATCTATGGATTTCACATGACTGGTGCACCGCCATGGGTGGGCCTGAGAGGGTATAGGCCCACCCACTGGGGAGCCAGGTGCAGCCAATCAGAATGAGTTACACCACAAAAGGGCTTTTTTTTTTACAGACAGAAATACTCCTCAATTTCATCAGCTGTCCAGGTGGCTGGTCTCAGATGATCCCGCAGGTGAAGAAGCCGGATGTGGAGGGCCTGGGTTGGCATGGTTACTTGTGGTCTTCTGATGTGAGTCCGATTGGACATACTGCCAAATTCTCTAAAACAACATTGGAGGTGGCTTATGGTAGAAAATGTACATTCAATTCCAGTCAGTTGGTTTCCCAAACTCTGTCTCTCTCTTGTTTTTGCTCCTACATGTCACATTTGTCTGTCATTATGTTAGTATGTATTGTCGTGGTTTATGACTGTTTGTTGGTGTGAAAAGGGGATACCAAGACAAGTCACCCATGGGCATACATTACCCGTAGGAAAACACTGTCTAAATACCCTAGTTAGAACTGGGCGGACCACCCGCTGTATTTTATTGGTTAATTAGCTAGCTGTGTTTGAAGCAGGTGAGACTAGTTTAGGGTTCTGTTGATATTTATCATTTCTTTCCTTGGGTCCAGCTCAGCCTCTTTTATCCCACACCCCATTACCGTGTGTTTGAAATAAACCCAAAGTGTTTGATGGTAGGTTTAAGTTGTCTGTGGATTTCTTTTAGTTATGATTTGCATGAGATATGTTTACGGGTCTCGTTTCCATCCCCCCCCCCCTAGACTGCAGGGCCAAAGGGGTTCGTAACAACCTGTGTAATGATCATGCTGTTTAATCAACTTCTTGAAATGTTCACACGGATTATCTTGGCAAAGGAGAAATGCTCACTAACAGGGAGGTAAACAAATTTTTGTGCACAAATTTGTTTTGAGAAATAAGCTTTTTGTGCATCTAGAATATTTCTGGGATCTTTTATTTCAGCTCATGAAACATGAGACCAACACTTAACATGTTGCGTTTTATATTTTTGTCCAGTATAGTTCACCAAGCTTTATTTCACCGTACTGGCAGTCTAGTTGTTTTGTTTCTCTAATCGAACACAGAATAATAGCACAATGGACACTAGAATCCACACATTGGAGCAGCTTCATATCAAAATATATTCCATTCTCCTTTATCTTGTTTATATTATGGCTTTATTCCCACTAATATTACTTTATGGAATTACATGTGTATTTTTCTGTCTTTATTATAATAATAATTAGTTTGTAGAGCGCATTTCCCACTCTCAACGCCCAAATCATTTCACAGCTGCAGTTCGAGATGATTTAGTCCCTTTTATTTATGAAAATAAGATGATGATACTGGCCTTTTATTATTAACTGATTTAGTTCTGATATTTTAACTTTATTGGAGATTTATATTATGGTGTTTCTATTCACAGAAAAACTAAAATACATTTTACAGTATAGCCTATATATCGTCTACCTAAAACATCTGTTAATACATTTTACAGTATAGCCTATATATCGTCTACCTAAAACATCTGTTAATACATTTTACAGTATAGCCTATATATCGTCTACCTAAAACATCTGTTAATACATTTTACAGTATAGCCTATATATCGTCTACCTAAAACATCTGTTAATACATTTTACAGTATAGCCTATATATCGTCTACCTAAAACATCTGTTAATACATTTTACAGTATAGCCTATATATCGTCTACCTAAAACATCTGTTAATACATTTTACAGTATAGCCTATATATCGTCTACCTAAAACATCTGTTAATACATTTTGAAGTCCTTCAAAATAGAAACTACATATCCTAATGGTAGACTATAGTCTACTGTGGGTGTGGTAGGATAAATATTACAACTGAATAGGCCTAATTAAAAGAATAGCGATCATGGAAACAACATATTCTAGGCAGAGCATGACCAAAGCTTTTAGCTGAGCAGTACCACAGCCAAATTAGAGCCAGAGAGAAGGCAGACAACCTTTTAAAAAGGCTCTGCTCCTCCCTCACCTGCTTACATGCTCTGGTATTCAGAAACAGCAGTGCTTTAGGCTACCAAAGAACTGTCAATCACATCGATGGATGGAACCGGTGAATGAATGGCAGCCACCATTACATGGTCTGTCCAGATGCATAACAAATGACTAATTAGACAAAATAATATTTATTTGTGTTTCAGGGCTACTGTAAAAACTCAGTGACCATATAATAACCATGCCCCCTATCTCTCTCCCAGTGACTGTATAATAACCATGCCCCCTATCTCTCTCCCAGTGACTGTATAATAACCATGCCCCCTATCTCTCTCCCAGTGACTGTATAATAACCATGCCCCCTATCTCTCTCCCAGTGACTGCGCCCCAGCCTCCGTGGCCCCCCAGGGGAGGAACGAGGAGACGGCCAGGAAGCTGTGGGACGCCAGCAGTGAACTCCTGGGCATCGTCTGGGACCACTGATCTGAACCACCCTCTATCATTAAAACACTGGCCGCAACCCCAACGCCCTGTAAAGGCACTACTTTTGACCAGGGCCCACAACCTTGTTCCAAATTGTTACAGCAAGAGCCGGCAGTAGGGCCCACAGGGCCGCGGTAGAAAGTGGTGCACTATAAAGAGGATAGGGTGCCATTGTGGATGCATCCCATGTTCTCTAATGAGTACATATTTAGCCTTATCATTTCATGACGTTACGTAATCTCAAACCACAGTTAACCCACTTGAATAATAACCACAGAGGTATTCAGATTGGCAGATAGGACTCTCTCTCTCTTATGGTAGTAACTGCAAGATTAAATACATTATTGTTCCGCCACAGGTCTCGCCAGGGTGTAACCAGGTCTAGCCAGGGTGTAACCAGGTCTCGCCAGGGTGTAACCAGGTCTCGCCAGGGTGTAACCAGGTTCTCGCCAGGGTGTAACCAGGTTCTCGCCAGGGTGTAACCAGGTTCTCGCCAGGGTGTAACCAGGTTCTCGCCAGGGTGTAACCAGGTCTAGCCAGGGTGTAACCAGGTCTCGCCAGGGTGTAACCAGGTCTAGCCAGGTCTCGCCAGGGTGTAACCAGGTCTCGCCAGGGTGTAACCAGGGTGTAGCCAGGTCTCGCCAGGGTGTAACCAGGTCTCGCCAGGGTGTAACCAGGGTGTAACCAGGGTGTAACCAGGTCTAGCCAGGGTGTAACCAGGTCTCGCCAGGGTGTAACCAGGTCTCGCCAGGTCTCGCCAGGGTGTAACCAGGTCTCGCCAGGGTGTAACCAGGTCTCGCCAGGTCTCGCCAGGGTGTAACCAGGTCTCGCCAGGGTGTAACCAGGTCTCGCCAGGTCTCGCCAGGGTGTAACCAGGTCTCGCCAGGGTGTAACCAGGTCTCGCCAGGGTGTAACCAGGTCTCGCCAGGGTGTAACCAGGTCTAGCCAGGGTGTAACCAGGTCTCGCCAGGGTGTAACCAGGTCTCGCCAGGGTGTAACCAGGTCTAGCCAGGGTGTAACCAGGTCTCGCCAGGGTGTAACCAGGTCTAGCCAGGGTGTAACCAGGTCTAGCCAGGGTGTAACCAGGTCTCGCCAGGGTGTAACCAGGTCTAGCCAGGGTGTAACCAGGTCTCGCCAGGGTGTAACCAGGTCTAGCCAGGGTGTAACCAGGTCTCGCCAGGGTGTAACCAGGTCTAGCCAGGGTGTAACCAGGTCTAGCCAGGGTGTAACCAGGTCTCGCCAGGGTGTAACCAGGTCTAGCCAGGGTGTAACCAGGTCTCGCCAGGGTGTAACCAGGTCTAGCCAGGGTGTAACCAGGTCTAGCCAGGGTGTAACCAGGTCTCGCCAGGGTGTAACCAGGTCTAGCCAGGGTGTAACCAGGTCTCGCCAGGGTGTAACCAGGTCTAGCCAGGGTGTAACCAGGTCTCGCCAGGGTGTAACCAGGTCTAGCCAGGGTGTAACCAGGTCTCGCCAGGGTGTAACCAGGTCTCGCCAGGGTGTAACCAGGTCTCGCCAGGGTGTAACCAGGTCAGGGTGTAGCCAGGGTGTAACCAGGTCTCGCCAGGGTGTAACCAGGTCTCGCCAGGGTGTAACCAGGTCTAGCCAGGGTGTAACCAGGTCTAGCCAGGGTGTAACCAGGTCTAGCCAGGGTGTAACCAGGTCTAGCCAGGGTGTAACCAGGTCTAGCCAGGGTGTAACCAGGTCTAGCCAGGGTGTAACCAGGTCTCACCAGGGTATATTATAAACCAGCTGATTCAGTTTGTTTTGTATCATATTATAAATGGGGTTCCAGAATTCCTGTAAGTTTTCACAAAATGCCCGTTTTCCGGAATTAAAGCAAAACATCCAGGATTTCGGGAAAATTGGGGGAATTTGGGGAGTTACAGGAATTTGACACATTATCCTCCATGTGGATTCATCTTTGTTTTGAACCTTTCCACTAGGCTTGATTTTCCCCCCTCAGCATTGTTACGCTACCGAGATGTCTTTTATACAAATGTGAAACATGCCTTTTTTTTTTTAGTACATTTTAGGGTTGCAATATTTTTTTTTAATAACAATCAGGAAATCCTGAATCCTCTCCAACCAGTATTTCTGGAGAAGAAGAAAAAAAAAACAGGGCATTCTGGGAAAATGTGACACCCAAACTACATGTCAGGAGTGTAATGTTCACATCTGTAAATAAATCTAATATTACTAGCTACTATTTGTTTATGTTTAGTAATTGTGTCACACACAACAGAGGAGGCTGGTTGGAGGAGCTATAGGAGGATAGGCACATTGTAATGGCTTTTATTTTAAATTGCATTGTTGATTAAGGGCTCGTAAATCAGCATTTCACTGTAATGTTTACACCTGTTGTATTCGGCACAGGTGACTAACATTGGAACAGAGTCAAACATATGGTTTCCATGTGTTTGATACGGTTCCATTCATTCCATTACAACGAGCACGTCCTCCTATATCTACTCCCACCAGCCTCCTCCAATAACCCCCCCCACCCCCACTTCATTCTTTTTTACCCTTCTTCCAACATGGCCACTTTAAGACAGGAAATCATTATCATACTCATACCTGCATTATTATAATAACCAAATTGATGACATTGTTTCTTTAACCAAAGAAAGGGGGGAGGGGGGGGAAAGAGTCATTGGGGTATGTTTCAAATGGAACTATTCACTACATAGGGTGTCATTGGGGATAGTCATTTGCGCTCGTTTTGTAGAGGCCAGATAAGGTAGGAGGGTAAAGTGCATCAGGGAAGGAAGGGAAGATAAGTGAGTGCCTAGGGGGTAGGAGAGTAGGGGGAACGGTGCTAGGGCGCAATTTGGGATAGGGGGCCAGAGCGCAACAATAAACCAGAGAGTGAAAAGACTTGTGTCCTAAATGGCACCATATTCCCCACCTCCAGGCTGTGTAAGGGCTATTTGACCAAGAAGGAGAGTGATGGATCAGATGACCTCAACCCAATTGACTGCAGAGTGAAGGAAAGGCAGCCAACAAGTGCTCAGCATATGTGGGAACTCCATTCCAGGTGAAGCTGGTCGAGAGGAATGCCAAGAGTGTACAAAGCTGTCATCAAGGCAAAAGGTGGCTATTTTTTTGGGGTTACTACATGAGTTATTTAATAGTGTTGATGTCTTCACAATTATTCTACAACGTAGAAAATAGTAAAAATAAAGAAAACCCCTGAAATGAGTAGGTGTGTCCAAACTTTTGACTGATACTGTATTTGATGATGTAGCACAGCACCTCATCACATGACCAGACAGGCTGATTTAAGTCTCTGTTTGCTAACAAACAACTTCAATCAAAAGTGATAGAATATCTATTGTGGATTTTAACATGGGCCGGTCAGCAATGTAGATACACTTCATGATCAAAAGTATGTGGACACCTGCTTATCAAACATTTCTTAACAAAATCATGACCATTCATATGGAGTTGGTCCCCCAATTTGCTGCTATAACAGCCTCCACTCTTCTGGGAAGGCTTTCCACTAGATGTTGGTACATTGCTGCTATAACAGCCTCCATTCTTCTGGGAAGGCTTTCCTCTAGATGTTGGAACATTGCTGTTATAACAGCCTCCACTCTTCTGGGAAGGCTTTCCACTAGATGTTGGAACATTGCTGCTATAACAGCCTCCACTCTTCTGGGAAGGCTTTTTCCACTAGATGATGGAACATTGCTGCGGGGACTTACTTCCATTCAGCCACAAGAGCATTCGTGATGTTTGGAGGTTAGGCCTGGTTAACAGTCAGCGTTCTAATTCCTCCCAAAGGTATTCGATGAGGTTGAGGTCAGGGCTCTGGCCAGTCAAGTTTTTCCACACGGATATCGCTTTGTGCACGGGGGAATTGTCATGCTGAAACAGGAAAGGGCCTTCTCCAAACTGTTGCCACAAAGTTGGAAGCACAGAATCGCCTAGAATGTCCTTGTATGCTGTAGTGTTAAGATTTCCCTTCACTGGAACTAAGGGGCCTGAACCATGAAAAACATCCCCAGACCATTATTACTCCTCCAAACTTTACAGTTGGCACTATGCATTGGGGCAGGTAGCGTTCTCCTGGCATCCACCAAACCCAGATTTGTCCGTCGGACTGTCAGATGTTGAAGCGTGATTCATCACTCCAGAGAACGCGTTTCCACTGCTCCAGAGTCCAATGGCGGCAAGCTATACACCCCTTCAGCCGACGCTTGTCATTGCACATGGTGATCTTAGGCTTGTGTGCGGCTGCTCTGCCATGGAAACCCATTTCATGAAGCTCCCGATGAACAGTTATTGTGCTGACGTTGCTTCCAGTGGCAGTTTGGAACTCGGTAGTAAGTGCTGCAACCCGAGGACAGATTTTTACACGCTACCTGCTTCAGCACTCGGCG
>NC_092171.1:42712364-42729864 GCF_045791955.1 Oncorhynchus clarkii lewisi | reverse complement strand
AGAGCGTTGGACTAGTAACCGAAAGGTTGCAAGTTCGAATCCCCGAGCTGACAAGGTACAAATCTGTCTTTCTTTCCTTCTGCCCCTGAATGGCCACTGTTCCTAGGCCGTCATTGAAAATAAGAATTTGTTCTTAACTGACTTGCCTAGTTAAATAAAGGTAAAATAAAATACATCTTACTGGCAGCTATAACGCTTTATAAACGTATTATAAGCATGAATTAGCCTTTCTTTATGTCTTACAATATAAGGGTTATAATATGTGTTTAATTAGTTAAATTAAAGTGTTGTAGACTACTAAAGGAATAATGCCCTACTGAAAGGCTGTAAATGGCTGTGGTGTAAAAGTACTGAAGCACAAATACGTTAAAGTACTTTTAAGTACTACTGAAGTCGTTTTTTGGGGGGGTTTCTGAACTTTACTTTACTATTTATGTGATTGGCAACCTTTACTTTCACTATATTCCTAAAGAAAACTATGTACTTTTTACTCTATTCATTTTCCCCTGTCACCCAAAAGTACTCGTTACATTTTGAATGTTTAGCAGGACAGTAATATGGTCCAATTCACACAATTATAAAGAGAACATCCCTGGTCGTCCCTACTCCCTCTGATCTGGAGGACTCACTAAACAGAGAACATCCCTGGTCCTCCCTACTGCCTCTGATCTGGAGGACTCACTAAACAGAGAACATCCCTGGTCCTCCCTACTGCCTCTGATCTGGAGGACTCACTAAACAGAAAACATCCCTCGTCGTCCCTACTGCCTCTGATTTGGAGGACTCACTAAACAGAGAACATCCCTGGTCCTCCCTACAGTCTCTGATCTGGAGGACTCACTAAACAGAGAACATCCCTGGTCCTCCCTACTGCCTCTGATCTGGAGGACTCACTAAACAGAGAACATCCCTGGTCCTCCCTACTGCCTCTGATCTGGAGGACTCACTAAACAGAGAACATCCCTGGTCCTCCCTACTGCCTCTGATCTGGAGGACTCACTAAACAGAGAACATCCCTGGTCCTCCCTACTGCCTCTGATCTGGAGGACTCACTAAACAGAGAACATCCCTGGTCCTCCCTACTGCCTCTGATCTGGAGGACTCACTAAACAGAGAACATCCCTGGTCATCCCTACTGCCTCTGATCTGGAGGACTCACTAAACAGAGAACATCCCTGGTCATCCCTACTGCCTCTGATCTGGAGGACTCACTAAACAGAGAACATCCCTGGTCCTCCCTACTGCCTCTGATCTGGAGGACTCACTAAACAGAGAACATCCCTGGTCATCTTTACTGCCTCTGATCTGGTGGACTCACTAAACAGAGAACATCCCTGGTCCTCCCTACTGCCTCTGATCTGGAGGACTCACTAAACAGAGAACATCCCTGGTCCTCCCTACTGTCTCTGATCTGGAGGACTCACTAAACAGAGAACATCCCTGGTCCTCCCTACTGTCTCTGATCTGGAGGACTCACTAAACAGAGAACATCCCTGGTCATCTTTACTGCCTCTGATCTGGTGGACTCACTAAACAGAGAACATCCCTGGTCCTCCCTACTGCCTCTGATCTGGTGGACTCACTAAACAGAGAACATCCCTGGTCCTCCCTACTGCCTCTAATCTGGAGGACTCACTAAACAGAGAACATCCCTGGTCCTCCCTACTGCCTCTAATCTGGAGGACTCACTAAACACAAACACTTTGTTTGTAAATTATGTCTGAGTGTTGGGAGTGTGCCCCATGCTATCCGTACATTTAAAAAACAACAAAATGGTGCCGTCTGGTTTGCTTAATATAATATTATTAATATCATGAATTTGACATTATTTATACTTTTACTTTTGATACTTAAATATATTTAAAACCAAATACTTTTACACTTTTACTCAAGTAGTATTTTACTGGGTGACTTTTACTCAAGTAGTATTTTACTGGGTGACTTTTACTTGAGTGCCTTTATATTAAAGTATCTTTACTTTTACTCAAGTATGACAATTTTTCCCCACCACTGGTAAATGGTTAACTGATTGATTTGAAAGAGATTGTGGGGCCCCTTATCTGTTACTCACGTCTGTGGGGCCCCTTATCTGTAACTCACATCTGTGGGGCCCCTTATCTCTGTAACTCACGTCTGTGGGGCCCCTTGTCTCTGTAACTCACGTCTGTGGGGCCCTTTAATCAATCAATCAATCAATGGGGCCCCTTTATCTGTGTAACTCACGTCTGTGGGGCCCCTTATCTCTGTAACTCACGTCTGTGGGGCCCCTTATCTGTGTAACTCACGTCTGTGGGGCCCCTTATCTGTTACTCACGTCTGTGGGGCCCCTTATCTCTGTAACTCACGTCTGTGGGGCCCCTTATCTGTAACTCACGTCTGTGGGGCCCTTTATCTGTGTAACTCACGTCTGTGGGGCCCCTTATCTCTGTAACTCACGTCTGTGGGGCCCCTTATCTGTGTAACTCACGTCTGTGGGGCCCCTTATCTCTGTAACTCACGTCTGTGGGGCCCCTTATCTGTGTAACTCACGTCTGTGGGGCCCCTTATCTGTTACTCACGTCTGTGGGGCCCCTTATCTGTGTAACTCACGTCTGTGGGGCCCCTTATCTCTGTAACTCACGTCTGTGGGGCCCTTATCTGCGATGGAGACGCAGCTGAGTATGATGACATCACAGTCGTTCTTGGTGGCGGTGCCCGACTCGCCCACGCACTTCAGCAGCTGGCGCACGGCCCGGTACTGACGCTGGCGCACAAGCCTCTGGCCCGCACGCACGTATACCGTCAAGGCTTCCAGCTGGAAGTCCTAAGAGGAAGAGGAGGAGGAGGAAGAGGAAAAAAACTGTGTTTCATGTTTTATTAACAAATAAATCATGTACACAACCGTGCAAAAGTTTTGGGGTCACTTAGAAATGTCCTTGTTTTTGAAAGAAAAGCACGTTTCTTGGTCCATTAAAATAACATCAAATTGATCAGAAATACAGTGTAGACATTGTTAATGTTGTAAATGACTATTGTAGCTGGAAACTGCAGATTTTTAATGGAATATCTACATAGGAGTACAGAGGCCCATTATCAGCAACCATCACTCCTGTGTTCCAATGGCACGTTGTGTTAGCTAATCCAAGTTTATCATTTTAAAAGGCTAATTGGTCATTAGAAAACCCTTTTGCGTGGTCTAGGGCACTGCATCGCAGCGCTAGCTGTGCCACCAGAGACTCTGGGTTCGCGCCCAGGCTCTGTCGCAGCCGGCCGTGACTGGGAGGTCCGTGGGGCGACGCACAATTGGCCCGGCGTCGTCCGGGTTAGGGAGGGGTTGGCCGGTAGAAATATCCTTGTCTCATCGCGCACCAGCGACTCCTGTGGCGGGCCGGGTGCAGTGCGCGCTAACCAAGGTTGCCAGGTGCACGGTGTAGCCTCCGACACATTGGTGTGGCTGGCTTCCGGGTTGGATGCGCGCTGTGTTAAGAAGCAGTGCGGCTAGGTTGGGTTGTGTATCGGAGGATGCATGACTTTCGACCTTCGTCTCTCCCGAGCCCGTACGGGAGTTGTAGCGATGAGACAAGATAGTAGCTACTAATAATTGGATACTACGAAATTGGGGTGAAAAAGGGGGTAAAATTTTATTATAAATAAATTAAATAAAAACTTTTGCAATTGTGTTAGCACGGCTGAAAACTGTTGTGCTGATTTAAGAAGAAATAAAACTGTCCTTCTTTAAACTAGTTGAGTATCTGGAGCATCAGTATTTGTGGGTTCGATTACAGGCTCAAAAGGGCCAGAAACAAATACCTTTTTTTCTGAAACTCGTCAGTCTATTCTTGTTCTGAGTAAATGAAGGCTTTTCCATGCGAGAAATTGCCAAGAAACTGAAGATCACGTACAACGCGGTGACCTACTCCCTTCACAGAACAACGCAAACCAATATTTATATTTACATTTCTCCCAACAGACATCGTCACGGAGATGGACGGATATAACTTCCTAGACCACGATGTGACAGCACAGACATTCTCCCAACATGGTGTCAGCATGTCACATGACCACAGTGTTATGTAATAAGGTTTATTGTGCATCTCCAACACAGACGTGACATTTCTGGGTACATTAACATGCCTTCTGTCAGGATGGGAGTAAGTCCTGTGTTTATGTTTTAGGTTGTAGGAGCAGCAGGTACGAAGATTTTCATTTATCTGCTGACCAATGTTTCTCCTCAGTTTCTTCCTTTAGTTTCTGTTTCCTGTTTCTTTCCCTTATTAGGTTCTGACCTATCAGGTAGAGTTTCAATCCACCGTTAACGGTAACTTGGCAACCAACTTTGGTGCAGCGGGTTTTTTTTCTCTCGCCATGCTAGGTGCCTTCGGGTTTATCCAGATTATGTTGAAGCGAATTGAATTCGATTTCAGTCGCTTGTAAGTACTTAAAGAAATCGGTATTTGAATAATCCAAATCTTTCTTGTAATTGATTGAATGACAGTACATATGTATTGTAGTGAACATGTTCAGAATGTATGATGCCACTTTGGAACCAGGAATGAACGGTTTTAAACTCATTCTAGTTGAGTCGTCAGTTACTTGGTCCTCTTGTTCGTCTAAACTCATTCTAGTCGAGTCGTCAGTTACTTGGTCCTCTTGTTTGTCTAAACTCATTCTAGTCGAGTCGACAGTTACTTGGTCCTCTTGTTTGTCTAAACTCATTCTAGTCGAGTCGTCAGTTACTTGGTCCTCTTGTTCGTCTAAACTCATTCTAGTCAAGTCGTCAGTTACTTGGTCCTCTTGTTCGTCTAAACTCATTCTAGTCGAGTCGTCAGTTACTTGGTCCTCTTGTTCGTCTAAACTCATTCTAGTCGAGTCGTCAGTTACTTGGTCCTCTTGTTCGTCTAAACTCATTCTAGTCGAGTCGTCAGTTACTTGGTCCTCTTGTTTGTCTAAACTCATTCTAGTCGAGTCGACAGTTACTTGGTCCTCTTGTTCGTCTAAACTCATTCTAGTCGAGTCTTTAGTTACTTGGTCCTCTTGTTTGTCTAAACTCATTCTAGTCGAGTCTTTAGTTACTTGGTCCTCTTGTTTGTCTAAACTCATTCTAGTCGAGTCGACAGTTACTTGGTCCTCTTGTTTGTCTAAACTCATTCTAGTCGAGTCTTTGGTTACTTGGTCCTCTTGTTTGTCTAAACTCATTCTAGTCGAGTCTTTGGTTACTTGGTCCTCTTGTTTGTCTAAACTCATTCTAGTCGAGTCGTTAGTTACTTGGTCCTCTTGTTCGTCTAAACTCATTCTAGTCGAGTCGTTAGTTACTTGGTCCTCTTGTTCGTCTAAACTCATTCTAGTCGAGTCGTCAGTTACTTGGTCCTCTTGTTCGTCTAAACTCATTCTAGTCGAGTCGTCAGTTACTTGGTCCTCTTGTTTGTCTAAACTCATTCTAGTCGAGTCGACAGTTACTTGGTCCTCTTGTTCGTCTAAACTCATTCTAGTCGAGTCGACAGTTAATTGGTCCTCTGTGTTTCGCTCTCTATATCTAGTATTTGCCATAACAGGTAGTTGCCAACATAACGTTTCAGTTATTTCTTGACTTTAAAGTCGAGGTATTTTCTATTTAAGAGGAATAGTTGAGTAAAGTAAGGAAACTCCAGACGTATCCACCTGACTACCTCCTGGTCACCATACCGGAAATCAGTGTGAATACTGTCTCTTACCTGTATGACTCGGTATGCGATACCAAACCCCTCTTCGATGTTCTTTCCTCCCAACATCACCTGCAATGTAAATGCAATGACACAGATGTCAGTGGTCGCCCCATATGATTCAGTATCGGTTAACGACATCAATACGATCTGTTAATAGCACAAGTACTTAAGACACTACCATTCTGTTTTATGGCCCAAGTGACACGCTATACTCCCTGTCTAGTGCCCTAACGCCCCGCATAGTGCCCTAACGCCCCCGTCTAGTGCCCTAACGCCCCGTCTAGTGCCCTAACGCCCCGCCTAGTGCCCTAACGCCCCGTCGAGTGCCCTAACGGCCCGTCGAGTACCCTAACGCCCCGTCGAGTGCCCTAACGCCCCGTCGAGTGCCCTAACGCCCCGTCGAGTGCCCTAATGCCCCGTCGAGTGCCCTAATGCCCCGTCGAGTGCCCTAACGCCCCGCCTAGTGCCCTAACGCCCCGCCTAGTGCCCTAACGCCCCGCCTAGTGCCCTAACGCCCCGCCTAGTGCCCTAACGCCCCGCCTAGTGCCCTAACGCCCCGCCTAGTGCCCTAACGCCCCGCCTAGTGCCCTAACGCCCCGCCTAGTGCCCTAACGCCCCGCCTGGTGCCCTAACGCCCCGCCTGGTGCCCTAACTCTCCATCTGGTGCCCTAACTCTCCATCTGGTGCCCTAACTCTCCATCTAGTGCCCTAACGCCCCGTCTAGTGCACTATTCCCTATCTTTGAGAAGCTTTGCGGGGGGCAGGCTCACCTTGCAGGCTACATCGATCTTCATAGCGCTGGGGCCGAACAGAGTGGGAGGAGTGCTGGAGGAGGCAGAGGGGGTGAGGGCGGAGCTGGATGTTTCACAGTGCTGCAGGAACCGAGTCACCTCCAGCTGGAGCTCTATCGTGTTCATGTGTCTAGTTCAGGAAAACAAAAGGAGGAAATGTCACATGATCGCAGCCTCACTAAAGCCTCACTGCTCAGGAGAGATGGCTGCACTACGCAATTAAATCAGTTATGGTCACACATGCTTACTTTACAAGCCCTTAACCAACCTTTAACTAACCTTCAGCCGTCTAAACGTTTGAATAGTTAAGTCTCCGCCTCCCTCTAGTCTCCGCCTCCCTCTAGTCTCTGCCTCCCTCTAGCCTCCGCCTCCCTCTAGCCTCCGCCTCCGCCTCCGCCTCCCTCTAGCCTCCGCCTCCCTCTAGCCTCCGCCTCTCTCTAGCCTCCGCCTCTCTCTAGCCTCCGCCTCCCTCTAGCCTCCGCCTCTCTCTAGCCTCCGCCTCCCTCTAGCCTCCGCCTCCCTCTAGCCTCCGCCTCCCTCTAGTCTCCCGGCCCCTCTAGTCTCCCGGCCCCTCTAGTCTCCGGGCCCCTCTAGTCTCCGGGCCCCTCTAGTCTCACCTGGACACATCACTAGAAGACATCTTCTTTCTGAAGGAGTTAGAGGTGCTCTTCTTCCTGTTAGTGCTGTTGGTACGTGTTCCCTGTTGCTCCTGAAGGTAAGTTCTGAGGTGCTCCTTGGCCCGAACCAGCCATCTCCGCTGGTCTCCCAGCTGTACGTAGGACACGACACCGTGGGTGAAGAACCGGATACACGTCATGGCCGCTCGTACGTGGTCCTGACAGGAGGGAGGAGAGGGTTATTCTGTTTCTAATCAGATTCAGATCTTATTATCTTATAGAGGGGCTCCACTGCTACTTAGTTCTTTATTCTAGAGAGGGGGGTGGTGGGGGATTGGAGGAGAGGAGAGGGGGGTGGTGGGAGGAGTAGAGGAGAGGAGGGGTGGTGGGAGGAGTGGAGGAGAGGAGGGGTGGGGTGGTGGGAGGAGTAGAGGAGAGGAGGTGTGGTGGGAGGAGTAGAGGAGAGGAGAGGAGGGGTGGTGGGAGGAGTGGAGGAGAGGAGGGGTGGTGGGAGGAGTGGAGGAGAGGAGGGGTGGTGGGAGGAGTGGAGGAGAGGAGGGGTGGTGGGAGGAGTAGAGGAGAGGAGGGGTGGTGGGAGGAGGAGAGGAGGGGTGGGTGGGTGGGAGGAGTAGAGGAGAGGAGGGGTGGGTGGGTGGGAGGAGTAGAGGAGAGGAGGGGTGGTGGGAGGAGTGGAGGAGAGGAGAGGAGGGGTGGTGGGAGGAGTAGAGGAGAGGGGGGTGGTGGGAGGAGTGGAGGAGAGGAGGGGTGGTGGGAGGAGTGGAGGAGAGGAGAGGAGGGGTGGTGGGAGGAGTAGAGGAGAGGAGGGGTGGTGGGAGGAGTGGAGGAGAGGAGGGGTGGTGGGAGGAGTGGAGGAGAGGAGGGGTGGTGGGAGGAGTAGAGGAGAGGAGGGGTGGTGGGAGGAGTAGAGGAGAGGAGAGGAGGGGTGGTGGGAGGAGTAGAGGAGAGGAGGGGTGGTGGGAGGAGTGGAGGAGAGGAGGGGTGGTGGGAGGAGTGGAGGGGTGGTGGGTGGAGTAGAGGAGTGGAGGGGTGGTGGGAGGAGTAGAGGAGAGGAGGGCTGGTGGGGGAGAGGAGGAGAGGAGGGGTGGTGGGAGGAGTGGAGGAGAGGAGGGGTGGTGGGAGGAGTGGCGGAGAGGAGGGGTGGTGGGGGGAGTGGAGGGGTGGTGGGAGGAGTAGAGGAGAGGAGGGGTGGTGGGAGGAGTAGAGGAGAGGAGGGGTGGTGGGAGGAGTAGAGGAGAGGAGGGGTGGTGGGAGGAGTAGAGGAGAGGAGGGGTGATGGGAGGAGTAGAGGAGAGGAGGGGTGGTGGGAGGAGTAGAGGAGAGGAGGGGTGGTGGGAGGAGTACAGACTAACCATCATGAACTGCTGTAGCTGGTATAGTGTGTGGAAGTGTCCCCGGCGCTGCAGCAGTTGACAGGAGGAGAGGAGGTATCGGCTACAGACCTCCAGGCCTGGATCTAGGGTCTCCAGTAACCCCTGCAGCATCCCCAGACGACCCCTCTCCAGACTAGGCTGCAATACGCCCTCCAGGAACACCTCCTCTGGACATTCCTGGAGGGCCATGGAGGGAGGGACAACTGTTGAACTCATGTCCCCTTGGTTTCTAATATCTATAAATAGGTTTTATAGGGTTCTAATAGGTTTCTAATATCGATAAATAGGTTTAATAGGGTTCTAATAGGTTTCTAATATATATAAATAGGTTTAATAGGGTTCTAATAGGTTTATAATATCGATAAATAGGTTTTATAGGGTTCTAATAGGTTTCTAATATCTATAAATAGGTTTAATAGGTTTTATAGGGTTCTAATAGGTTTCTAATATCTATAAATAGGTTTAATAGGGTTCTAATAGGTTTCTAATATCTATAAATAGGTTTAATAGGTTTCTAATAGGTTTCTAATATCTATAAATAGGTTTAATAGGGTTCTAATATCTATAATTAGGTTTAATAGGTTTCTAATATCTATAAATAGGTTTAATAGGTTTCTAATAGGGTTCTAATATGTTTCTAATATCTATAAATAGGTTTAATAGGGTTCTAATAGGTTTCTAATATCTATAAATAGGTTTTATAGGGTTCTAATAGGTTTCTAATATCGATAAATAGGTTTAATAGGGTTCTAATAGGTTTCTAATATCTATAAATAGGTTTAATAGGTTTCTAATAGGTTTCTAATATCTATAAATAGGTTTAATAGGGTTCTAATATCTATAATTAGGTTTAATAGGTTTCTAATATCTATAAATAGGTTTAATAGGTTTCTAATAGGGTTCTAATATGTTTCTAATATCTATAAATAGGTTTAATAGGGTTCTAATAGGTTTCTAATATCTATAAATAGGTTTTATAGGGTTCTAATAGGTTTCTAATATCGATAAATAGGTTTAATAGGGTTCTAATAGGTTTCTAATATCTATAAATAGGTTTAATAGGGTTCTAATAGGTTTATAATATCGATAAATAGATTTTATAGGGTTCTAATAGGTTTCTAATATCTATAAATAGGTTTAATAGGTTTTATAGGGTTCTAATATCTATAAATAGGTTTAATAGGTTTTATAGGGTTCTAATAGGTTTCTAATATCTATAAATAGGTTTAATAGGTTTCTAATAGGGTTCTAATATGTTTCTAATATCTATAAATAGGTTTAATAGGGTTCTAATAGGTTTCTAATATCTATAAATAGGTTTAATAGGTTTCTAATAGGTTTCTAATATCTATAAATAGGTTTAATAGGGTTCTAATATATATAATTAGGTTTAATAGGTTTCTAATATCTATAATTAGGTTTAATAGGGTTCTAATATCTATAATTAGGTTTAATAGGTTTCTAATATCTATAAATAGGTTTAATAGGTTTCTAATAGGGTTCTAATATGTTTCTAATATCTATAAATAGGTTTAATAGGGTTCTAATAGGTTTCTAATATCTATAAATAGGTTTTATAGGGTTCTAATAGGTTTCTAATATCGATAAATAGGTTTAATAGGGTTCTAATAGGTTTCTAATATCTATAAATAGGTTTAATAGGGTTCTAATAGGTTTATAATATCGATAAATAGATTTTATAGGGTTCTAATAGGTTTCTAATATCTATAAATAGGTTTAATAGGTTTTATAGGGTTCTAATATCTATAAATAGGTTTAATAGGTTTTATAGGGTTCTAATAGGTTTCTAATATCTATAAATAGGTTTAATAGGTTTCTAATAGGGTTCTAATATGTTTCTAATATCTATAAATAGGTTTAATAGGTTTCTAATATCTATAAATAGGTTGAATAGGTTTCTAATAGGTTTCTAATATCTATAAATAGGTTTAATAGGGTTCTAATATATATAATTGGGTTTAATAGGTTTCTAATATCTATAATTAGGTTTAATAGGGTTCTAATATCTATAAATAGGTTTAATAGGGTTCTAATATCTATAAATAGGTTGAATAGGGTTCTAATATCTATAAATAGGTTGAATAGGGTTCTAATATCTATAAATAGGTTTAATAGGGTTCTAATATCTATAATTAGGTTTAATAGGTTTCTAATATCTATAATTAGGTTTAATAGGGTTCTAATATCTATAATTAGGTTTAATAGGTTTCTAATATCTATAAATAGGTTGAATAGGTTTTATAGGGTTCTAATAGGTTTCTAATATCTATAAATAGGTTTAATAGGGTTCTAATATCTATAAATAGGTTTAATAGGGTTCTAATAGGTTTCTAATATCTATAAATAGGTTTAATAGGTTTCTAATATCTATAAATAGGTTTAATAGGTTTAATATGGTTCTAATAGGTTTCTAATATCTATAAATAGGTTTAATAGGTTTTATAGGGTTCTAATAGGGTTCTAATATCTATAAATAGGTTTAATAGGTTTTATAGGGTTCTAATAGGTTTCTAATATCTATAAATAGGTTTAATAGGGTTCTAATAGGGTTCTAATATCTATAAATAGGTTTAATAGGTTTTATAGGGTTCTAATAGGTTTCTAATATCTATAAATAGGTTTAATAGGTTTCTAATAGGGTTCTAATATCTATAAATAGGTTTAATAGGTTTCTAATAGGTTTCTAATATCTATAAATAGGTTTAATAGGGTTCTAATATCTATAAATAGGTTTAATAGGGTTCTAATATCTATAATTAGGTTTAATAGGGTTCTAATATCTATAAATAGGTTTAATAGGGTACTAATATCTATAAATAGGTTTAATAGGGTTCTAATATCTATAAATAGGTTTAATAGGGTTCTAATATCTATAAATAGGTTTAATAGGGTTCTAATATCTATAATTAGGTTTAATAGGGTTCTAATATCTATAAATAGGTTTAATAGGGTTCTAATATCTATAATTAGGTTTAATAGGGTTCTAATATCTATAAATAGGTTTAATAGGGTTCTAATAGGTTTCTAATATATATAAATAGGTTTCTAATAGGTTTTATAGGGTTCTAATAGGTTTCTAATATCTATAAATTGTTTGAGTATACAGTTCCAGGACAATCGATGCTATCCGGCTCGAAGGACCATAACTCCTTATTTATTTTAATCAGGCAGATCACTTAAATAATTCTTATTTACCATGACAACCTGGCTCCACCTTAATACAAATCCTCAACAACAGCAACAAATAAAGTAGCATTGACCTTGAAGTTCACAGTAATGAGATAAGATCTCCGTGACCATTAATGACCCCTGATCTCTGACCCCTGACCTTACTGAGCAGGTGTTGCAGGGCGTCCATCATGTTGTCATGTCTCATGAGGAAGCTGACCAGGGCCAAATCATGACTTCTAAACCCTGATTATTAACCCCTGAACCCTTCATAACCCCTAAACCTTGACCCCCTAACCTCTGACCCCTGACCTTCCTGAGCAGGTCTGGCGGGCGTCCATCATGTTGTCATGTCTCATGAGGAAGCTGACCAGGGACAAATCATTACTTCTAACCCCTGATTATTAACCCCTAAACCTTGACCCCCTAACCTCTGACCCCTGACCTTGCTGAGTAGGTGCTGCAGGGCGTCCTTCATGTTGTCGTGTCTCATCAGGAAGGAGACCAGGGCCAGGTGAGTCCCGTAGCTGGACAGGTAGTACAAGCTCTCTTGATACAGGCTGTTGCCCTGACCCTGAACCCCCTCTGGCCAGTCCACTGATCCTCCAGGCTCACAAAGAGCTTCCTCAAGCTCCCTCAGAGACCACAGGATGTCCTCACTGAAAGACTGATACACAGAGCGAGAGACAGAGAGAAAGCGAAAGAGAGGGAGAAAGAGACAGAGACGGAGAGGGAGACAGAGACAGAGAGGGAGACAGAGAGGGAGACAGAGACAGAGAGGGAGACAGAGACGGAGGGAGAAAGAGACGTAGAGGGAGAAAGAGACGTAGAGGGAGAAAGAGACGTAGAGGGAGAAAGAGACGTAGAGGGAGACAGAGACGGAGAGGGAGACAGAGACGGAGAGGGAGACAGAGACGGAGAGGGAGACAGAGACGGAGAGGGAGACAGAGAGGGAGACGGAGACGGAGACGGAGAGGGAGACAGAGAGGGAGACGGAGACGGAGACGGAGACGGAGAGGGAGACAGAGACGGCGTGAGAGATAGAGAGCGAGACACAAAGAAACAAACACACACACACACAGTGAATGATGGTACAATAACAGAAAACGAGGGCGGTTGGTTGCATAACCTAGTGACCTGCAGTGTTACATAATATCTCTTTATATCCAGATCAACCAGTTTCTATTTATTTTAGTTTATTTATTTAACTAGGCAAGTCAGTTAAGAACAAATTCGTATTGACAATGACGGCCTAGGAACAGTGGGTTAACCTGCCTTGTTCAGGGGGCAGAACGACAGATTTTTACCATGTCGGGGATTCGATCTTAGCAACCTTTCGGTTACCAGTCCAACGCTCTCACCTGCTATACTGAACGAAAATGTAACAAAAAAATAAACGCAACAACGAAACAATTTCAAAATTTTTACCGAGTTACAATTCATATGAGGAAATCAGTCAATTAAAATAAATTCATGAGGCCCTAATCTATGTATTTCTCTGTATTAATCTGGGATTACAGATATACTATGTCGGTCTCAGAGCTTGGGGTGTGGATCAGAAAGCCAGTCAGTATCTGGTATGACCACCATTAGCCTCATGCAGCGTGACACATCTCCTTCTCATGGAGTTGATCAGGCTGTTGGTTGTGGCCTGTGGAATGTTGTCCCACTCCTCTTCAATGGCTGTGTGAAGTTGCTGGATAATGGCGGGAACTGGAACATGCTGTCGTACATGTCGATCCAGAGCATCCCAAACATGCTCAATGGGTGACATGTCTGGTGAGTATGCAGGCCATGGAAGAACTGGGACATTTTCAGCTTCCAGGAATTGTGTACAGATCCTTGCGACATGGGGCCGTGCATTATCATGCTGAAACATGAAGTGATGGTGGTGGATGAATGGCACGATAATGAGTCTCAGGATCTCTTCACTGTATCTCTGAGCATTCAAATTGCAATCAGGGAGGGAATAGGGCCCTGGTAAACAGTAGTGTTCTATATAGGGAATAGGGCCCTGGTCTATAGTAGTGTTCTATATAGGGAATAGGGCTCTGGTCAACAGTAGTGTACTATATAGGGAATAGGGCCCTGGTCAACAGTAGTGTACTATATAGGGAATAGGGCGCCATTTGGGACATAACCACTTTAATGGTCTCCTTTTCAGACGGCTGAGCAGAGCAGAACGACCTTTTAGCAGAGAACACACAGGTCATGTCCTAAATCGTACCCTACACCCTACACAGTGCAGTACGTTTGACCAGGGCCCATAGTGCACTACCTAGGGAATAGGGTTCTATTGGGGACAAAGACACATCGTTAAACCACTGGCAACAGTGAAGACTGGAGCTCTTTGTTGTGAGATCAGAACAGTAAACAACACCATCGTTTGGCATGACTGGTTCACAGTACAACTGAGTCCGGTAAGTACTGGGTACAGGGAACCAAGGTAACAAAACATCAAGATCACCAGTGTTGCAATACAGTCTATACTATAAATACAGTCTATATCAATACAGTCTATATCAATACAGTCTATATCAATACAGTCTACACTACAAATGCAGTCTATACTATAAATACAGTCTATACTATAAATACAGTCTATACTATAAATACAGTCTATATCAATACAGTCTATATCAATACAGTCTATACTATAAATACAGTCTATATCAATACAGTCTATGCTATAAATTGTAACTTCCCATTTTATAATAGATTAGATTATTAGATAATATATTTATATGACGTATTGTACAGTTTGTGTTTTTAGGTATTATGTGATATATTATGTCCGTTTAAGCACCAAATGAATGTCCCCCGAGGTGGAATAATACAGTCTAAGACTAGGTCTAATGTGGGAACGTTAAGACTAGGTCTACTGTGGGAACGTTAAGACTAGGTCTAATGTGGGAACGTTAAGACCTAAGACTAGGTCTACTGTGGGAACGTTAAGACTAGGTCTAATGTGGGAACGTTAAGACTAGGTCTAATGTGGGAACGTTAAGACTAGGTCTAATGTGGGAACGTTAAGACTAGGTCTAATGTGGGAACGTTAAGACCTAAGACTAGGTCTACTGTGGGAACGTTAAGACTAGGTCTAATGTGGGAACGTTAAGACCTAAGACTAGGTCTACTGTGGGAACGTTAAGACTAGGTCTAATGTGGGAACGTTAAGACTAGGTCTAATGTGGGAACGTTAAGACTAGGTCTAATGTGGGAACGTTAAGACTAGGTCTAATGTGGGAACGTTAAGACTAGGTCTAATGTGGGAACGTTAAGACCTAAGACTAGGTCTACTGTGGGAACGTTAAGACTAGGTCTAATGTGGGAACGTTAAGACTAGGTCTACTGTGGGAACGTTAAGACTAGGTCTACTGTGGGAACGTTACGACTAGGTCTAATGTGGGAACGTTAAGACTAGGTCTAATGTGGGAACGTTAAGACTAGGTCTAATGTGGGAACGTTAAGACCTAAGACTAGGTCTACTGTGGGAACGCTAAGACTAGGTCTAATGTGGGAACGTTAAGACTAGGTCTACTGTGGGAACGTTAAGACTAGGTCTAATGTGGGAACGTTAAGACCTAAGACTAGGCCTACTGTGGGAACGTTAAGACTAGGTCTAATGTGGGAACGTTAAGACTAGGTCTAATGTGGGAACGTTAAGATTAGGTCTAATGTGGGAACGTTAAGACTAGGTCTAATGTGGGAACGTTAAGACCTAAGACTAGGTCTACTGTGGGAACGTTAAGACTAGGTCTACTGTGGGAACGTTAAGACTAGGTCTAATGTGGGAACGTTAAGACCTAAGACTAGGTCTACTGTGGGAACGTTAAGACTAGGTCTAATGTGGGAACGTTAAGACTAGGTCTAATGTGGGAACGTTAAGACTAGGTCTAATGTGGGAACGTTAAGACTAGGTCTAATGTGGGAACGTTAAGACCTAAGACTAGGTCTACTGTGGGAACGTTAAGACTAGGTCTAATGTGGGAACGTTAAGACTAGGTCTACTGTGGGAACGTTAAGACTAGGTCTACTGTGGGAACGTTAAGACTAGGTCTAATGTGGGAACGTTAAGACTAGGTCTAATGTGGGAACGTTAAGACTAGGTCTAATGTGGGAACGTTAAGACCTAAGACTAGGTCTACTGTGGGAACGCTAAGACTAGGTCTAATGTGGGAACGTTAAGACTAGGTCTACTGTGGGAACGTTAAGACTAGGTCTAATGTGGGAACGTTAAGACTAGGTCTAATGTGGGAACGTTAAGACCTAAGACTAGGTCTACTGTGGGAACGTTAAGACTAGGTCTAATGTGGGAACGTTAAGACTAGGTCTAATGTGGGAACGTTAAGATTAGGTCTAATGTGGGAACGTTAAGACTAGGTCTAATGTGGGAACGTTAAGACCTAAGACTAGGTCTAATGTGGGAACGTTAAGACTAGGTCTACTGTGGGACCGTTAAGACTTTTTCCACAGTGATAACAGTAAACACCACTGTGTGCCCAACAGTTACATAACTGGTTGAAAATAAGACACGGAAACCTCACAGCGAGGGCACAGCGAGGGCACAGCGAGGGCACAGCGAGGGCACAGCGAGGGCACAGCGAGGGCACAGCGGGAACAGCGAGGGCACAGAGGGAACAGCGAGGGCACAGCGAGGGCACAGCGAGGGCACAGCGAGGGCACAGCGAGGGCACAGAGGGAACAGCGAGGGCACAGAGGGAACAGCGAGGGCACATCGAGGGCACAGCGAGGGCACAGCGAAGGCACAGCGAGGGCACAGCGAGGGCACAGCGAGGGCACAGAGGGAACAGCGAGGGCACAGAGGGAACAGCGAGGCCACATCGAGGGCACAGCGAGGGCACATTGAGGGCACAGCGAGGGCACAGAGGGAACAGCGAGGCCACAGAGGGAACAGCGAGGCCACATCGAGGGCACAGCGAGGGCACAGCGAGGCCACATCGAAGGCACAGCGAGGGCACAGAGGGAACAGCGAGGGCACAGCGAGGGCACAGAGGGAACAGCGAGGGAACAGCGAGGGCACAGCGAGGCCACATCGAAGGCACAGCGAGGGCACAGAGGGAACAGCGAGGCCACAGAGGGAACAGCGAGGCCACATGGAGGGCACAGCGAGGGCACAGCGAGGCCACATCGAAGGCACAGCGAGGGCACAGCGAGGGCACAGAGGGAACAGCGAGGGCACAGCGAGGGCACATCGAGGGCACAGCGAGGGCACAGCGAGGCCACATCGAAGGCACAGCGAGGGCACAGCGAGGGCACAGCGAGGGCACAGAGGGAACAGCGAGGCCACAGCGAGGGCACAGCGAGGGCACAGCGAGGGCACAGCGAGGGCACAGAGGGAACAGCGAGGCCACATCGAAGGCACAGCAAGGGCACAGCGAGGGCACTGCGAGAGCACAGAGGCCACATCGAGGGCACAGCGAGGGCACAGCGAGGGCACTGCGAGGGCACTGCGAGGGCACAGCGAGGGCACGTCGTTGAACGTAAACAATCAACGACGGCTGTGTTCCGTGTGGCTCAGTTGGTATGAACGTGGCATGGCAGTGTTGCTACCAATGAGAGAGACACACTGTTGTGGGTTCAATTCCTGCAGCCATCCTATAGACATACTAAAACCGCTCACTGTCGCAGAACAGACTAATAAACATGTAGGCTTTAAAAATAAAAATAAAACTCTTCTGTAAATCACTTGAGATTAAGTGTCTTCAATATACCATTATGGTGATGTTTATCTCTCACCGTGGCCAGCGTGGATCTGACGGTGCTCTCCAGATGAGAGACTATCTCCTGCAGCAGCCGAGGACCCAGGT